>NW_027094462.1:0-93815 GCF_029207755.1 Chamaea fasciata
GGTTTATACTGGGAGGGGGTTTGGGGGTTTTGGGGGATTTTTGGGGAGAATTTGGGGGATTTTGGGGCATCAAAAATCCCAATTTTTAGTCAGAATTTTTGGGTCATTTTTTGGGATTTTGGGGCTCGGAAATCCCGATTTTTAATGGGAATTTTTGGGGTCATTTTTGGGGCATTTTGGGTGAATTTTGAGGGATTTTGGGGCTCTAAAAGTTCCGATTTTTAGTGGGAATTTTGGAGTGATTTTGGGGGATTCTGGGGCTTTAAAAATCTCAGTTTTGGGGGGGAATTTTGGAGTACATTTTTGGGATTTTGGGTGGAAATTTTGGGGGTTTTGGGGTTTCAAAAATTCCAATTTTTGGGTGAATTTTTGGGATATTTGGGGCTCTAAAAATCCCAATTTTTAGTGGGAATTTTGGGGTTTTTTGAGGGATTTTAGGTGGGAATTTTGGGGTGAATTTGGGGGATTTTGGGGCTTTAAAAATGTCAGTTTTCAGTGGAAGTTTTGGGGTCATTTTTGGGGGTTTTGGGTGGAAATTTTGGGGTGAATTTTTGGGATTTTTGGGGCTCTAAAAATTCCAATTTTTGGGGGGAATTCTGGGGTGATTTTTGGGATTTTGGGTGGAAATTTTGGGGTGACTTTTGGGGGTTTTGGAACTTCAAAGATTCCAATTTTGGGGATCTTTGGGGCTCTAAAAATCCCAATTTTTATTGGGAATTTTGGGGTAAATTTGGAGGGTTTTGGGGTGATTTTGGGGTTTTTTGGGACTCACCACCAGCTCTTGGTTCTCTTGGAGCCGCCGGAGCTGCCCCCGCCGGGGGGGGAGGGGCGCCCGTCTGGAGGGGGGGAGGGGAGGGGAGGGACAAAAATCCCCAAATTTTTCCCCTCAAAAATTCCCAAATTTCCTCCCCAGAGCATTCCCAAATTCTCCCCTCAAAATTCCCAAGTTTCCCTCCGAAAATTCCCTGATTTTCTTCCCCCAAAAATGTTCCCGCGTTTTCCCTTCAAATTTCCCAAATTTTGCACTCCCAAAATTCCCCAAATTTCTCCCCAAAATCCCCGAACTTTCCCCCCCAATTCCCAAATTTTCCCCCTGAAAATTCCCACATTTTTATCCCCAAAATTCCCACATTTTTATCCCCAAAATTCCCAAGTTTTCCTTCCTAAAATTCCCAAATTTCCCCCCAGAATTCCCACATTTTTATCCCCAAAATTCCCAAATTTTCCTTCCTAGAATTCCCAACTTTTCCCCCAGAATTCCCACATTTTATCCCCAAAATTCCCAAATTTTCCCCCAAAATTCCCACATTTTTATTCCCAAATTTTTATCCCCAAAATTCCCAAATTTTCCCTCTAGAATTCCCAAAATTTTCCGCCCAAAATTTCCTCCCCGAATTCCGGGTTTTTCCCTCCCAAGAATTCCCAAAATTTCCAACCCAAATTCCCAGAGTTTCCCCCCCACAAAAAATCCCAAATTTTTCTCACAAAATTCCCAAATTTCCTCTCCAAAATTCCCTATTTTTGCTCTCAAAATTCCCAATTTTCCCTCCCCAAATTCCCAAATTTTCCAGCTCCAAATCACCAAATTTTTATCCCTAAAATTCCCAAATTCCCGCCAGAAATTCCATCCTCGAATTCCTGATTTTGCCCTCCCCAAAATTTCTCAAAATTCCCAATTTTCCCTCCAAAGCTTCCCAAATTTTCCTGAAAATTTCTTAAATTTCCCCCCAAAAACCCCCAAATTTCCCCCCCAAATTTTTATCCCAAAACTCCCAAATTTTCCCTTCCCAAAAATTCCCATTTCCCCCCGCCCCAAATTTCCAAAATTTTCTCTCCAAAACCACCAAACTTTGTCCCCAAAATTCCCAAATTTCACCCAAAATTCCGAATTTTCTCCCAAAATTCCCAAATTTTCCCCAAATCTCCCAAAATTCTCCAAAATTTCCCCAAAATTTCCGGTTTTTTACCCGAAAAGCTCCAGTCAGGGAGGTCCCGCAGGGGGCCGGGCCCGGAGAAACTCGGGGAGAGCCCAAAGCTGAGGGAAAAACCCCAAAATTTGGGAATTTTACCCCAAAATTCCAGCAGAAATCCCCTGGAATCCCAATGTTTGGGGAAGAAACCAAAAAAATTTGGGGAGAAAAAATCAAAATTTGGGGGAAAAAATGCCCAAAATTTGGGGGAAAAAATGCCCAAAATTTTGTTAAAAATCTAAAAACTGGAGAAAAAAAATCCCAAAATTTGGGGGAAAAAATTCCCAAAATTTGGTTAAAAATCTAAAAAACTGGGGAAAAAAATTCCCAAAATTTGGGGGAAAGATCCCAAAATTTGGGGGAAAAGATCCCGAAATTTGGAAGAAAAAAAATCCCAAAATTTGGGGGGAAAATCCCAAAATTTGGGGGAAAAAATCCCAAAATTTGGTTAAAAACCTAAAAAACTGGAGAAAAAAATTCCCAAAATTGGGGGGGAAAAAAATTGCAAAATTTTGGTGAAAAAATTCCAAAATTTTTGGGAAAAAATCCCTAAATTTGGGGGAAAAAATCCCAAAATTTGGAAGAAAAAATCCCAAAATTTGGGGGAAAAAAATCCCTAAATTTGGAAGAAAAAATCCCAAAATTCGGGAATTTTAACCCAAAATTCCAGCCGGAATTCCCTCAGATCCATCCAGGATCCCAAAATTTGTTGGGGAAAAAAAAATCCCAAAAATTTGGGTAAAAATCACAGAATTTGGGGGAAAAAATCCGAAATTTACCCCAAAGTTTTCCAAAATTCCCCAATTTTTCCCCGATTCCACCCCAAATCCTGGGAAATTTCCAAAAAACTCCACGGAACACCCCAAAAATTTGGGAAAAACTCAGAAATTTTGGGACAAACTTCAAATTTGCTGGAAAAAATCCCAAAATTTTGGGGAAAACCTCCAAATCCAGGGAAAACCGTCCCAAATCCCGGAAATTCCCCCAAAATTCGAGGGAAAAAAAACCCCCCAACAATTTCCCGCCAAATCCCCTCACGACGAAGCACGCCCCCTCCCTTAAAACCACACCTCGATCCTGAGGCCACGCCCTCTTTTCCCCCCTCACCTCTCTCGCCATTCGCCAATCCGCTGCGGGGGGCGTGGCCAGGGCCGGGCAGCGCGCGCCTGCCGCTCCGCTGGGGGGGTGCCAAACGTCAATCACGCACAAGCCACGCCCCTTCTTTCAAAACCCCGCCCAAATCGAGATTAAACCACGCTCAACCCCCTCAGACCACGCCCGCTCATTTGCATCTCATTAAATCAGCGCCTCCCGCCCCCCGAGACCCTCCTGGAGCTTTCCCGGGACGAACCGAGCCGGAGGACTCTGCGCGCCGCCGTCTTCGCCATGGCAGGAAGTGATGTCACCGCGCGCATGCGCACGTCACCGAAACATCCGCTCGCCGCCATGTTGTACGGAATGACCGCGAAGCGCGGCGCCATTTCGCACCGGAAGTGCCATGACCCAACTTCCCCTTCGTGCGCCGCCGTCTTGTACGGAACGAGACGGGAGCGGCGCCGGCGATTAAACGCCAGAAGAGAAATAAAATTAAAATTAAATTAAATTTCAATAAATTTTCAGATCGCCTCTTTTTGTTGTTGTTGTTTTGCTGTCGCCGCGGGTTTTTTTTTTTTGTTTGTGGGAGTTTGAGGTGGTTTTGAGGAAAATTTTTCCCCTCAGGTTTTGCCGATTTGGGGATTTTTTTTCTTTTTAAAGCGATTTTTTTCCCCACAAAATTTCGTTTTTCCCTCTAAAATCCCCATTTTCCCCCCTAAAATCTCCCTTTTTTCCCCAAAATCTCCATTTTCCCCCCAAATTTCCGTCTTATCCGGCAAAACCCCCCGCACCGCGCCGCCATCTTGTACGGCAACCGCGAGCGGCCAAACCACCCCAAACCCGACAATTTTTCCCGTTTCCCAACCAAAATCTCCATTATTCTCTCTAAAATTTCTTTTTTTTTTTTTTTAAATCCCATTTTTTCCCCCAAATCTCCGTTTTCTCAATTTTTGTACGGCAAAAAACCCCGCGCGCCGCCATCTTGTACGGCAAGATCCTCCGGGCGCCGCCATTTTGCCGTCCTCTCCTCACCCCTCACACCGCGCCGCCATTTTGTACGGCAACCCCCAGCGGTCAAACCGCCCCAAAACTCCCTAAATTTTGCCCTTTTCCCCCCAAATTTAGAGTCGGAGATTTCCATTTTTATCTCTAAAATCCACTTTTTCCCCCAAATCCCCTTTTTCCACCCAAATCTCCGTTTTCTCCATTTTGTACGGCACGATCCTCAAGATGCCGCCATTTTGTCGCCCTCAAGTCTCCCTCAAACAGCGCCGCCATTTTTACGGAAACCCCCAGCGGCCAAACCGCCCCAAAACCTCCCGATTTTATCCGTTTTTTCTCCAAATTTAGAATCAGAAAATCCAATTTTTATCTCTGAAATCCCCTTTTTCCCCGAAATCCCCTTTTTTCCTCCCAAATCTCCGTTTTCTCTATTCTGTACGGCGAAATCTCCGAGCCACCATTTTGTCGCCCTCACACCGCGCCGCCATTTTGTACGGCAAGCCCCGGAGGCCAAACCGCCCCAAAACCTCCCGATTTTATCCGTTTTTTGCCCCAAAAACGAGTCGGATATTTCCGTTTTTTAATTCTTTTGAATTTTTCAGGATTCCCCCCTCAGCCCAACGTGTCTTTCCAGGGTCTTTTCGGGGTGTCTGAGGGCGCGGCCGGAGCGGCCCCGGGGGAGCTCAGCCGGTTTTGAGCGAAGGTTTGCCGGAGAGGGCCTGATTAAACAAACAAAAAAACCCCGAAATAAATAAAAATGTAAAAATATCATTCTGGGGAGGGATTCCCCCTCCCCCCAAATTTTTTGGGGTTTTTTTTGGGGGGGGTTTTTTTGGTCACCTTTGGCCGCCAGCTGCAGGTGGTTCCGGAGGCGCCAGCGGCGCTGATCGGCCTCGTGCGTGGCCTTGGCAAATGAGGAGACAGGGGAAGGAGGCAGCTCTTAGGGACAGAATTATTCCTTTTATCCTCTCTATGCCTGTTGAAGTACTGCCTTGCCTTAGGGGGATAACTCAAGCAAACACCTGTTGGATGCCATTGTGTTTTCAGGGATGATTTAGGGATGGCTGCCCATTTCTAGTGATCCTGTTCAGAAGTGGTTTAAAATGTACAGTAGTGTAGGCGGAAAGTCAAGCTAGAGCTGCTGTGACAGTGCTTCCATCATCTGTCAGCATCCTGAGTGTTGTGAGCTAAACCTGAAATTTGATTTGAACTGCCTGATATCTGCCAAGGGGCAGGATATCATTGCTGGAGAGAAATCCTCTCATCTTCCGCGACTCCATCCCCAGTCAGATGGAAGAACAGGTTGGTATCCAGAGGTGAATGGCACTGGACCTTTACGGGGCACAGAAATCATCCATATCCCCATGCTTTTAAGGAAAAGGATTCTGAGCAGAGGGCCCTTTGGCTCTGCGGCAGAAACTGTTTGGAAAAAGTTGCTTTAATAATAAGATTCTGACTGAAGAGTTTTGCAGACGATGGTTTGCTTATGGAAATGGTCAAGCGGTCGTTCTGGTATTTGGACACCAGGTTACAAAAAGAGAAAAACTACTGTATCGGTGTACATGAAGTGAATGAACAAGTAGATTAAAGGAAAAGTTCAGAAGCCAAAGCTGGAGAGAGGTTCAGAGTAACCCAAAATTGCCATCCAAGATCTTGGGGAGGAGGGTTGTAACCTTTCTGAGGTATTACTGTGCGTGTACTCCCTAACGAATACATTGGGTATGTTAGACCAAACCAGACAATTAATTTTTAACACAGAAGGACTTTGAGGACAACTCTGACACCCAGAGGAAAGAAAAGGCTTTATGGAAAGTTTCC
This sequence comes from Chamaea fasciata, assembly GCF_029207755.1. Lineage (NCBI taxonomy): Eukaryota > Metazoa > Chordata > Aves > Passeriformes > Sylviidae > Chamaea > Chamaea fasciata. The sequence continues at coordinate 5,886 of NW_027094462.1, forward strand.
ATCTTCGAATCACTGCTAAAGTAGAAGTGCTGTTTTGTTAGTGGAAAATGTCAGTGAAATTTCAAATAATTGTGTATTCCTGAGAGGTGATTTACTACAGTAAATCCCCTTTGTGGAATAGTTAAGTCACAATTGAAATTTGGTGCTGTGCAGTAGTCCATTGTTCTGGTACTTAAACTCTTTAGGGAACAGTCCCCATAAGGGGTAATGATTTGCTGGTGGCCAAGAAATGTATTTTCTGTATGATCCAGGTGGAGAAGTAAAGGAAGAAATGCTGTGAAATAGACACATTTTTTGTACACCTGAAAAGAGACTTGTATGTGATATGCAGGCAGATATCAGCTTTAAATTCGATGTAGTCAATGTTAATGGTATTAACATAGAGATCTTTATCAGCAGAGGTGTATTCAGGCTTCTTCTATTTTCCTGTCCATTTGCTTCAGTGTAGCAGTGTGAGATGAAAGCCCAAGGCTTTGCAGACTGGCTCCTCATTTGTGCCCCAGTTACTGACAGCTGGGACAGTGGAAATTCTCCTTGCAGTGGCCTTGTTTTAAACACCAAGATGAAAATATAATGCATGCTTAGAAGGTGCAAACAATGTCTAGTCTCATTTCACTCAGTGAAATTTGCTCAGCTTCATCTTGGAGCACTGGAGATATTTTAGTATTTCAAAGTGTATCAAACTATTTGCCCAGTATTTGGAAAAGCTACTCAGATTTAGTGGAAATGTTTCTATTTCAGACCCAAACCACTTTGATATTTGTTAATTTTATTAGTGTATTGAAGTTCATTGACACTGGGAAAAGTGATCCTGTTTCTTCAATTGATAACACCACAGGAATTGCCTTTTTATTAATCTTTATTTGGATGCCTCCCTGTCCCTATGGAACAATGGGGTTGAAGATGCAGTGAGGGAGAACAGTGGAAGGAAAAGGCCAGACTAAATATTCCTTGAAATAAATAGGCCTCTTTCCCTTGACTTCAAAGGAAAAAAAAAAAACCAACCTAATTAAATACAATTGAGGGGAAGAGGAAAAAAAAATGAGAACCTTTGATTTGAACACACTTTGGAGCAGAGCATGGAGAGATAGGAGAATGATCTCTGTGAGATGAATAAGTTGCCTCTCCTGCTGCATTTGTTTTGGGGTGGGTGAATCATTTCTTGAGGATTCTGTTTTTAAAAGTTGGATTTGACTTGGTTGATATTCCTTTCAGCATCTAGATTTTCTATTTTGGCTTGTATTTTTCATACAAGAACCATGTCGTTAGAGCAGATAGCTGGTCCTGCAGTACAGGCAGATCTCATAAGGGTAGGAGGATAAGGAAATACACCGGAAAGGACAATATTGAAGATTTTATCAAGTTTGACCTCCTGGCAGTTGAAGCAAGTTGTTCCTCAAGGTCTTGTGGGAGCTGTTTCAAGTGAAGAGAGCACGAGTCACAAACACTGTGAAGTTCTCTGACTGATTCTAAACAGGGTAAAGAATTAGCCCCTTCACCATCACGCCTGGATTTTTACCTGGGGAGAATGTCTATGGAAAAAGATTGTGGCTGTTGTGAAGGAATAATGTCTAAGGCAGCCGAAAATCTGCGTTGGCTGATGTGTTGTGTGTCCTCCCTCCTCCCAGTGTTTTCAGTCAGTGTGTCAGAGCCTTTCCTGGCATGTGAGACATTCCTTGAAGTGTTGAAATGGTTCCTTGGGACTCCCTCACTCTTGGCAAAAAAAGTAGGAGGAGTGTTGGGGGTTAGGTTTGTTCCTTCTTTCTCTAAAGAATTTTTTCCCGACACGTTACCAAGGAGACCAAGTGTTGGATACTTGAGAGTACTTAACCGAAACAAAGAGGTGGACAAAGGTGGAAGGGGGAGATAACGCAGGTAAAAGACAAAGCTTGAGGCAGCTGCGGGCTTTTCTTTCTCCGGCGTTCGGGGAGACGCGTGTCTGCCGCTCCTCGAGGAGCTCAGCCGCCGCAGAGCACGCCGAGCAGAGAACGGCTGTTGCTGGCTGGAGGAGTTTCACTGTGGCCAAAGGGATCCAGTCCTGGGAAATCTACTATCACCAGTTCAGCCTGAATCCTGAGTTTTCCCGGCCACCTGCGGGAGCTGGTCCAGGCCCTGCCTCGCCTTCGGCGCTGCTCCTCTTGCTGCAGCGTGACCCTGCACCCCTGCGCTGCCGGGACATCCTGCCCCTGCCTGCCGGGACACCCTGCCATCCCAGCGACCAGCCCGGGACTTTTCCACTGTTTCAGCTTGGTGCTCTGAGGATCCTGCAGGGACAGCGAAACCAAACTGCCCTGGGTTTTGTGAAACAAAGCCCTCAAGGTTCTTGGTACTGTTGTCGTTTGTCATTAATGCTGCAGTTGTTTGGTGGGGGGGAGTTTTTGTGTTTGTTTGCTTTGTATTACATACTAGTAAAGAACTGCTATTCCTATTTCCCAAATCTTTGCCAAAGAGCCCCTGATTGTAATTTTACCTGGCAGATACCTGTCTTCCCAAACCAAGACAAGGAGGAAGGACAAATCTCACTCCCTCCGCTTCCAAGGAGTGTATATTGTGTGTTGTATACTCCCTTGGGGTGTTTGCCACCTTTCCTGAGGGTGAACTTGTAGGATTTGTTGCAAATTTATTCACAAGAAATGTTGTGTGTACCTATTAGAGTTTTAGAGTGAGTTAGGGATTTGGCAAAGGTGAATTGTTTAAGTTGAAAATAATTTTTGGGTGTAACAGATCAACCCCTGCATACTACAGATAAAAATACTTGCAAGAACCTTTCCCTTTTTCATTTATCATTATGCACACTGCTTCACTGGAAAAGGCCTCACAGGATGTGTTTGGAGAGGAGCCTGCTTTTCCATTAAACAACAAGGAATATTTTACTTTTGAAAGAAAGAGACAAAAACATGCCATTTTTTTTTTTAATGGCACGTTCTTAGTTATCAGATTAACAACATTTTTGGAGGGGTATTCAAGCAAGTATTAAGCGTAAAACATACAAATAAACGTACTCTGACTTTCAGCAATCCTTTAAGAACTGGAGACTTCTCTTAAAGCAGGATCCCTTTCCTTCTGGGTGGATCACCTTTAGGTATTCCTCCAAACAAGCTGCAGCTGTCCCATGTGACACTGGCAGGGGCAGCTCTGGGCCGTGGTGCTTCCCCAGGAGTTTTTGGCGGCTGACTCTTGCTTAGGTAATTTAGTAATTGTGCTGCCACCTTCGGGATCCCCAAAAGGTCTGTCTCCCACATGCCTGCATGTTGCAAGACTCTATTTCATTTCCATATGTTCCTCTTTTCTGTGCACGATTGGTCTTTGGACGGATAAAGGAGGGGTTTTAGCACCTGTTAATGAATTAATTAAATGGTGGATGTACTGATGTAATCTCTACAAAATGATTCTGTTAGATACTTTGGAGACTTCTGTTTTGCTTGTGTGATCTTTACTATTTGAGGGAAACTTTGAAACTCCTGATGGGCCTTGAGTGATTTTTACTTCTTGGACAGACCGTGCTTCTCTTGTCTTTCTACTTGTTGTCCCCTTAATTTTAGCCCCTAGAGGGCTAAACTTTACAGTTTCATTAAATAAATCATAAATACTTCAGTTTATAAATAATATAGATGTTCATTGTATATTTTTATATAATTTAATTTTGTCCCCTACAGGGCTAAAATTTGGAGGGTGAGTGCTGCTCTTCAGGAAAACCTGGTGATGGAACAAATGAGGTGCAGCTGGCATCAGTCAAGGTTTCAGTTAGACAGAGTGGAAACTCTGCAGTTGGACCAAGTGCCTTCATCAGAGCAGCAAGTTCCAGAGCTCCTTCACTGTGGCACCTTCGGGCTTGGTGGTAGGAGAACCTGACACAGTGAGTGTAAAGCAATGACACCTGGGCTTGCAGAGTCTGGCTGAGTAAAATCTGGTCTAAGTTCTGTTGTTTTACAGAAGAAAAATGTTGTAGCTGATCTGTCAAACACAGTAGACTCAAAGTGAGGGCCTGGCAGTGACTCTGTAAGAAGAAATGGTTTCTAAAACAGGGTAAAAAAGTGGGAGCTGGCTGCTGAAGATTGATAGCAGAGATTTTTTTTGGCTTGGTTGTCGCACTAGTGATTCCACGTGGTATATTTTGATGCTTTTCAGTTTAGATTGCTGTACAAGTATGAAGTTAAGGCATTAAAAAAAGACCCTCAAATTTGTCTCTTCAACGGGCTCTAGTACAATTACGTGGTAGTAAATGCATCAACAAATATTGGTTTTAGTTGTTTTTTGAAATAGCTCTTAAAAAGCATCCCATATCTTGAGAATTCATTGGAGCCTTCCTTAATTGTTTGGCATTTCAGTGTGTGTAGGCAGTAGAGCATGTGAGCAGCTGTAACCACGTTTGTGCGGTCAGTTTTGCAAATACATGAAAAAACTTGCTCATGGGAGAGTCACAGCCCACTTGTGTTTACAACCTGAGACTGGTACAGTGAGTAAAAACAAGCTGGGATACTTGTAGGAACAACAAAAACCCAGGAAACCTTGAGAAATCTTTGGAATCAAAATCATTGTGTGTTTATGGCCAATGCAGTGCTAAGAGAGCCAGGACATGTGGCATGTTAATGTTTGGGTTTGGTTTTTTAGTGTCCACTTAAAATTAGTAACATGGCTCAGATTTTTCAATACAGATCTCTTAGGTACTGGAGGTAGTTAAGTGTGTCATACTAAACACTCTGGGAGTTGAAAATGTTGCTTTGTGTGAGTATTTATATTTTCTGAAACTCAGCTGTGCATGCTTTTTGTTCGCCGTTGAAATGCTGTAACCACAGCTGAATTGAAATTGGTCGGTCCAAAGGAGCTGATACAATTTTATCTGTTTGCTCATCTAACTTAGAGCAAGAAATAGGCACAGACTATGGACTGAGGGATGTTCACCGGTATGTTTGAAAATTTGTGTTTGATAATTGAAGTTAAATATCATGAGAAAACCTCATAAACAGGGGTGAAATTCAACATGTAAAGTGCTTGTTTTCCTTTGTGGCCTCGTGTGAACTGTCTTGCAGATCAAACTTCTAACTCCTTCTATGTGAGTTAGCATTAGCAATAAGTGGCAAAGTCCATCCTGTTGTTAAGAATTTGGATGCTGTGTAGGGTAAATCCACCTTTTCCCCCTATTGTTTGGCCTCTCTTCTTACCATTTCTGTAATCATCAATGATTGAGTAAATCCCCAGGAGCATTTTGTGGTAGTGATGCAACCACACTTGCCATTTTGTGAGTGTGTGATAAATACGTATTAAATGGTACCAAATGAGCTCAGCAGAGATAACAGGTTGTGTGCTTTTCTCTAGAGGCAAGAACACCAGGTGTGGCCTGGTGTTGGGATCGTGGATCACAGGAATCAGTCGATGACCTCAGTTTTAAAACACCAGTCTGGCTGCATTTGGTCTGCTCTGCTGTCCTCTGGAATCTCTGCTGTATGTGCAACTACAAACCCTTGGTTTATAAATTTACTTAAAACATTACAAATCTCATACTGATGTAAGACTGCTCCTCCGAGGAAAGGTTTATTAAAGAAACAAATCTTACGTGAGAAGACTGCAGAGAAGAGATGCATTTTGCCATAGCTGTATGGCTGAACCTATGGGGGTGGACAGAAATTCTGAATCTTTTCTTCCGGCCCCTGTGTTGGAGGAAGGGTTAGGTTGGAATCCTGCAGTTTTCTAAAGTAGTGTCTTGGAAGAGAGAGGAATGAGTCCCAGGCTGAGCCTTCCTTTAGGAGAGGAGCTGCAGGTATCCCGTCATGCCGTGCGCCGCTTTGCGCCTCGGTGTATCCCGTCATGCGCCGCGCCGCTTTGCGCCTCGGTGTATCCCGTCATGCCCCGTTCCGCCGCTTTGCGCCTCGGTGTATCCCGTCGTGCCCCGCGGCGCTCTGCGCCTCGGTGTATCCCGTCACGCCCCGCGGCGCCGCCTTGCGCCTCGGTGTATCCCGTCATGCCCTGCGGTGCCGCTCTGCGCCCCGGTGTATCCCGTCATGCCCCGCGGCGCCGCTTTGCTCCTCGGCGTACAAATGACGTCACCCGCGCTTATTTCGCCGCTCATTTGCATAAGTTTACATAAGGCTGGCGCCTCGGTGAGGTGGGCGGGGTCTGAGTCACGCCCAGGCCCCTCCCAGTACAAACCAGTAACTCCCAGTCCCCGTGGTCAGTGACGTCATTCGCATTTATTTGTGCTCTCATTTACATAAGTTTGCATATCGGCGCGGTGGGCGGGGTCAGAGCCGCGTTGGCCCCTCCCACTTCCTCCCAGTAGAACCAAGTAACCCCCAGGCCCCGCCCAGTTTGCCCCGCCCTTGTTGTCGCTCCATAAAAGGGAAGGGGGCGTGGCTTGATGAGGGGCGTGGTCGGTTTACATGTGGGGGAGGGGCAAAGGGTAAACCACGCCCAGAAACCCCGAAACCAGTTTAAACCAGTATAAACCAGTAACCCCCAAACCCACTCCCAGTCCATCCCAGTATAAACCAGTGACCCCAAACCCACTCCCAGTCCATACCAGTATCAAACCAGTAACCCCCAAACCCACTCCCAGTCCATCCCAGTATCAAACCAGTGACCCCAAACCCACTCCCAGTCCATCCCAGTATAAACCAGTGACCCCAAACCCACTCCCAGTCCATCCCAGTATAAACCAGTGACCCCAAACCCACTCCCAGTCCATCCCAGTACAAACCAGTAACCCCCAAACCCACTCCCAGTCCATCCCAGTATAAACCAGTGACCCCAAACCCACTCCCAGTTCATCCCAGTACAAACCAGTAACCCCCAAACCCACTCTCAGTCCATCCCAGTATAAACCAGTAACCCCCAAAGCCACTCCCAGTCCATCCCAGTACAAACCAGTGACCCCCAAACCCACTCCCAGTCCATCCCAGTACAAACCAGTAACCCCCAAACCCACTCCCAGTCCATCCCAGTACAAACCAGTGACCCCAAACCCACTCCCAGTCCATCCCAGTATAAACCAGTGACCCCAAACCCACTCCCAGTCCATCCCAGTACAAACCAGTGACCCCAAACCCACTCCCAGTCTATCCCAGTATAAACCAGTGACCCCAAACCCACTCCCAGTCCATCCCAGTACAAACCAGTAACCCCCAAACCCACTCTCAGTCCATCCCAGTATAAACCAGTAACCCCCAAAGCCACTCCCAGTCCATCCCAGTACAAACCAGTGACCCCCAAACCCACTCCCAGTCCATCCCAGTACAAACCAGTAACCCCCAAACCCACTCCCAGTCCATCCCAGTACAAACCAGTGACCCCAAACCCACTCCCAGTCCATCCCAGTATAAACCAGTGACCCCAAACCCGCTCCCAGTCCATCCCAGTACAAACCAGTGACCCCAAACCCACTCCCAGTCTATCCCAGTATAAACCAGTGACCCCAAACCCACTCCCAGTCCATCCCAGTACAAACCAGTGCCCTCCAGTCCCCATTCCAGTGCCCTCACCTGTCCGTACTGGTTTGAACTGGGATCTCTCGACGCTCGGTGACCTCCAGGGAGCGGCTCAGGGCCAGGGCCTGGCGCTGGGGGATACTGGGAGTTACTGGTTTATACTGGTTTGTACTGGTTTGTACTGGTTTGGGGGTTTTCCTTACTGGTTTGTACTGGGAGGGGCTTTAGGGGTCACCGGGATGAACTGGGAAGGGATTTGGGGTGACTGGTTTGTACTGGTTTATACTGGTTTGGGGTTTTTCTTTCCTGGTTTGTACTGGTTTGTACTGGGAGGGGGTTTGGGGGGTTTTTTGGGATTTTTGGGGAGAATTTGGGGATTTTGGGGATCTAAAAATTCCAATTTTTAGTGGGAATTTTGGAGTCATTTTCTGGGATTTTGGGGCTCTGAAATCCTGATTTTTAATGGGAATTTTTGGGGTGAATTTTTGGCGTTTTGGGAGGGAATTTTGGGGATAATTTGAGGGATTTTGGGGCTTCAAAAAACCCCATTTTTCAGTCGGAATTTTGGGGTCATTTTTTGGGATTTTGGGGCTCTGAAATCCTGATTTTTAGTGGGAATTTTTGGGTCATTTTTAGGGCATTTTCGGTGAATTTTGGGGGATTTCGGGGCTCTAAAAGTTCCAATTTTTAGTGGGAATTTTGGGGTGAATTTTGGGGGATTTGGGGGCTTTAAAAATCTCAGTTTTGGGAGGGAATTTTGGAGTAAATTTTTGGGATTTTGGGTGGAAATTTTGGGGTGAATTTTTGGGGATTTTGGGGCTCTGAAAATCCCAATTTTTAGTGGAAATTTTGGGGTTTTTTGATGGATTTTAGTTGGGAATTTTGCGGTGAATTTTTGGGATTTTGGGTGGAAATTTTGGGGGTTTTGGAACTTCAAAAATTCCAATTTTGGGGTGAATTTCGGGGATTTTTGAGGCTCTAAAAATCCCAATTTTCAGCGGGAATTTTGGGGTAAAATTGAGGGATTTTGAGGCTTAAAAATTTTCAGTTTTCAGTGGAAATTTTCGGGTCATTTTTTGGGATTTTGAGTGGAAATTTTGGGGTGAATTTTTGAGATTTTTTTGGGATCGAAAAATTTTAATTAAAAAAATTAAATAAATAATTATTTAGTTAATTTAATTAAAATTAAAATAAAATTAAATTTCAATAAATTTTCAGATCGCCTCTTTTTGTTGTTGTTGTTTTGCTGTCGCCGCGGTTGTTTTTTTTTTTTTTTGTGGGAGTTTGAGGCGGTTTTTGGGAAAATTTTTCCCCTCAGGTTTTGCCGATTTGGGGACTTTTTTTCTTTTTAAAGCGATTTTTTTCCCCAAAAAATGTCGTTTCACCCCTCTAAAATCCCCATTTTCCCCCCTAAAATCTCCCTTTCTTCCCCAAAATCTCCATTTTCCCCCCAAATTTCCGTCTTATCCGGCAAAACCCCCCGCGCGCCGCCATCTTGTACGGCAACCCCGAGCGGCCAAACCACCCCAAAGCCGACAAATTTTCCCGTTCCCCCCCCAAAATCTCTATTAGTCTCTCTAAAATTTCTTTTTTTTCCCTTAAATCCCATTTTTCCCCCCAAATCTCCATTTTCTTCGTTTTTGTACGGCAAAAAACCCCCGCGCGCCGCCCTCTTGTACGGCAAGATCCTCCGGGCGCCGCCATTTTGCCGCCCGCTCCTCACCCCTCACACCGCGCCGCCATTTTGTACGGCAACCCCCAGCGGTCAAACCACCCCAAAACTCCCTAAATTTTGCCGTTTTCCCCCCAAATTTAGAGTCGGAGATTTCCATTTTTATCTCTAAAATCCACTTTTTCCCCCAAATCCCCTTTTTCCACCCAAATCTCCGTTTTCTCCATTTTGTACGGCACGATCCTCAAAACGCCGCCATTCTGTCGTCCTCACGTCTCCCTCAAACAGCGCCGCCATTTTGTACGGCAACCCCCAGCGGCCAAACCGCCCCAAAACCTCCCGATTTTATCCGTTTTTTCTCCAAATTTAGAATTGGAAAATCCAATTTTTATCTCTGAAATCCCCTTTTTCCCCGAAATCCCCTTTTTTCCTCCCAAATCTCCGTTTTCTGTATTCTGTATGGCGAAATCTCCGAGCCGCCATTTTGTCGCCCTCACACCGCGCCGCCATTTTGTACGGCAAGCCCCGGAGGCCAAACCGCCCCAAAACCTCCCGATTTTATCCGTTTTTTGCCCCAAAAAACGAGTCGGATATTTCCGGTTTTTAATTCTTTTGAATTTTCCAGGATCCCGCCTCAGCCCAACGTGTCTTTCCAGGGTCTTTTCGGGGTGTCTGAGGGCGCGGCCGGAGCGGCCCCGGGGGAGCTCAGCCGGTTTTGAGCGAAGGTTTGCCGGAGAGGGCCTGATTAAACAAACAAAAAAACCCCGAAATAAATAAAAATGTAAAAATATCATTCTGGGGAGGGATTCCCCCTCCCCCCAAATTTTTTGGGGTTTTTTTTGGGGGGGGTTTTTTTGGTCACCTTTGGCCGCCAGCTGCAGGTGGTTCCGGAGGCGCCAGCGGCGCTGATCGGCCTCGTGCGTGGCCTTGGCAAATGAGGAGACAGGGGAAGGAGGCAGCTCTTAGGGACAGAATTATTCCTTTTATCCTCTCTATGCCTGTTGAAGTACTGCCTTGCCTTAGGGGGATAACTCAAGCAAACACCTGTTGGATGCCATTGTGTTTTCAGGGATGATTTAGGGATGGCTGCCCATTTCTAGTGATCCTGTTCAGAAGTGGTTTAAAATGTACAGTAGTGTAGGCGGAAAGTCAAGCTAGAGCTGCTGTGACAGTGCTTCCATCATCTGTCAGCATCCTGAGTGTTGTGAGCTAAACCTGAAATTTGATTTGAACTGCCTGATATCTGCCAAGGGGCAGGATATCATTGCTGGAGAGAAATCCTCTCATCTTCCGCGACTCCATCCCCAGTCAGATGGAAGAACATGTTGGTATCCAGAGGTGAATGGCACTGGACCTTTACGGGGCACAGAAATCATCCATATCCCCATGCTTTTAAGGAAAAGGATTCTGAGCAGAGGGCCCTTTGGCTCTGCGGCAGAAACTGTTTGGAAAAAGTTGCTTTAATAATAAGATTCTGACTGAAGAGTTTTGCAGACGATGGTTTGCTTATGGAAATGGTCAAGCGGTCGTTCTGGTATTTGGACACCAGGTTACAAAAAGAGAAAAACTACTGTATCGGTGTACATGAAGTGAATGAAAAAGTAGATTAAAGGAAAAGTTCAGAAGCCAAAGCTGGAGAGAGGTTCAGAGTAACCCAAAATTGCCATCCAAGATCTTGGGGAGGAGGGTTGTAACCTTTCTGAGGTATTACTGTGCGTGTACTCCCTAACGAATACATTGGGTATGTTAGACCAAACCAGACAATTAATTTTTAACACAGAAGGACTTTGAGGACAACTCTGACACCCAGAGGAAAGAAAAGGCTTAATGGAAAGTTTCCATCTTCGAATCACTGCTAAAGTAGAAGTGCTGTTTTGTTAGTGGAAAATGTCAGTGAAATTTCAAATAATTGTGTATTCCTGAGAGGTGATTTACTACAGTAAATCCCCTTTGTGGAATAGTTAAGTCACAATTGAAATTTGGTGCTGTGCAGTAGTCCATTGTTCTGGTACTTAAACTCTTTAGGGAACAGCCCCCATGAGGGGTAATGATTTGCTGGTGGCCAAGAAATGTATTTTCTGTATGATCCAGGCGGAGAAGTAAAGGAAGAAATGCTGTGAAATGGACACATTTTTTGTACACCTGAAAAGAGACTTGTATGTGATATGCAGGCAGATATCAGCTTTAAATTCGATGTAGTCAATGTTAATGGTATTAACATAGAGATCTTTATCAGCAGAGGTGTATTCAGGCTTCTTCTATTTTCCTGTCCATTTGCTTCAGTGTAGCAGTGTGAGATGAAAGCCCAAGGCTTTGCAGACTGGCTCCTCATTTGTGCCCCTGTTTGAGGCAGGGAACAGGTAGACCTGAGAAACAGTGAGAATGCCAGCACAGGGGCTCCTGCTGCACGTGCTGATGCGTCCCTTGTGTGGGATGGAGAGTGCCCACTTGGTTTGAGGATTTGCTTCCAGGCATCTGATTTCTCTGAGATGGTGTCATTTTCTCTGTAAATGTGCCTCTGTGGCTGTAGCTGCCAACAGTTTAGTCTGAACAGTATTCATCGGTTTGATTGTTTCCTGCTCCCTCTGACTTTGTGGTGCACAAGTCGACCTAAATGTCTCAATAATGAATTATTGCTGGGTGATTAATCAGCTTCCCCTGCTTTAGACAGTTGCCTCCTAGAACTTACCATAATTCACCTCCATCAGCCAAGACATACATAATTGCCTCATAATATTGTCAGGAAGATGTCAGGTAGTACTGACAGGGTGTGAGTGCGTCTCTGATCTAAGCAAATTTTGTTAGTGTTTTGCCCCTAATCTCATTCTACACATTTATCTTGCCGGTGCCACGAGCTGGACTGAGGACACATCATCAGGGTGCAGTCAGGAGCAATCTGTCCAAATGAACAGTGATTTCACATTTGCAGTGGGAAGTGAGTAATTCCCCAGCAGGTAAGTCACAAAACCAGTTACTGACAGCTGGGACAGTGGAAATTCTCCTTGCAGTGGCCTTGTTTTAAACACCAAGATGAAAATATAATGCATGCTTAGAAGGTGCAAACAATGTCTAGTCTCATTTCACTCAGTGACATTTGCTCAGCTTCATCTTGGAGCACTGGAGATATTTTAGTATTTCAAAGTGTATCAAACTATTTGCCCAGTATTTGGAAAAGCTACTCAGATGTAGTGGAAATGTTTCTATTTCAGACCCAAACCACTTTGATATCTGTTAATTTTATTAGTGTGTTGAAGTTCATTGACACTGGGAAAAGTGATCCTGTTTCTTCAATTGATAACACCACAGGAATTGCCTTTTTATTAATCTTTATTTGGATGCCTCCCTGTCCCTATGGAACAATGGGGTTGAAGATGCCGTGAGGTAGAACACTGGAAGGAAAAGGCCAGGCTAAATATTCCTTGAAATAAATAGGCCTCTTTCCCTTGACTTCAAAGGAAAAAAAAACCCAACCTAATTAAATACAATTGAGGGGAAGAGGAAAAAAATGAGAACCTTTGATTTGAACACACTTTGGAGCAGAGCATGGAGAGATAGGAGAATGATCTCTGTGAGATGAATAAGTTGCCTCTCCTGCTGCATTTGTTTTGGGGTGGGTGAATCATTTCTTGAGGATTCTGTTTTTAAAAGTTGGATTTGACTTGGTTGATATTCCTTTCAGCATCTAGATTTTCTATTTTGGCTTGTATTTTTCATACAAGAACCATGTTGTTAGAGCAGATAGCTGGTCCTGCAGTAGAGGCAGATCTCATAAGGGTAGGAGGATAAGGAAATACACCGGAAAGGACAATATTGAAGATTTTATCAAGTTTGACCTCCCGGCAGTTGAAGCAAGTTGTCCTTCAAGGTCTTGTGGGAGCTGTTTCAAGTGAAGAGAGCACGAGTCACAAACACTGTGAAGTTCTCTGACTGATTCTAAACAGGGTAAAGAATTAGCCCCTTCACCATCACGCCTGGATTTTTACCTGGGGAGAATGTCTATGGAAAAAGATTGTGGCTGTTGTGAAGGAATAACGTCCAAGGCAGCCGAAAATCTGCATTGGCTGATGTGTTGTGTGTCCTCCCTCCTCCCAGTGTTTTCAGTCAGTGTGTCAGAGCCTTTCCTGGCATGTGAGACATTCCTTGAAGTGTTGAAATGGTTCCTTGGGACTCCCTCACTCTTGGCAAAAAAAGTAGGAGGAAGAAGGACAAAACTCACTCCCTCCACTTCCAAAGAGTGTATATTGTGTGTTGTATACTCCCTTGGGGTGTTTGCCACCTTTCCTGAGGGTGAACTTGTAGGATTTGTTGCAAACTTATTCACAAGAAATGTTGTGTGTACCTATTAGAGTTTTAGAGTGAGTTAGGGATTTGGCAAGGGTGAATTGTTTAAGTTGAAAATAATTTTTGGGTGTAACAGATCAACCCCTGCATACTACAGATAAAAATACTTGCAAGAACCTTTCCCTTTTTCATTTATCATTATGCACACTGCTTCACTGGAAAAGGCCTCACAGGATGTGTTTGGAGAGGAGCCTGCTTTTCCATTAAACAACAAGGAATATTTTACTTTTGAAAGAAAGAGACAAAAACATGCCATTTTTTTTAATGGCACGTTCTTAGTTATCAGATTAACAACATTTTTGGAGGGGTATTCAAGCAAGTATTAAGCGTAAAACATACAAATAAACGTACTCTGACTTTCAGCAATCCTTTAAGAACTAGAGACTTCTCTTAAAGCAGGATCCCTTTCCTTCTGGGTGGATCACCTTTAGGTATTCCTCCAAACAAGCTGCAGCTGTCCCATGTGACACTGGCAGGGGCAGCTCTGGGCCGTGGTGCTTCCCCAGGAGTTTTTGGCGGCTGACTCTTGCTTAGGTAATTTAGTAATTGTGCTGCCACCTTCGGGATCCCCAAAAGGTCTGTCTCCCACATGCCTGCATGTTGCAAGACTCTATTTCATTTCCATATGTTCCTCTTTTCTGTGCACGATTGGTCTTTGGACGGATAAAGGAGGGGTTTTAGCACCTGTTAATGAATTAATTAAATGGTGGATGTACTGATGTAATCTCTACAAAATGATTCTGTTAGATACTTTGGAGACTTCTGTTTTGCTTGTGTGATCTTTACTATTTGAGGGAAACTTTGAAACTCCTGATGGGCCTTGAGTGATTTTTACTTCTTGGACAGACCGTGCTTCTCTTGTCTTTCTACTTGTTGTCCCCTTAATTTTAGCCCCTAGAGGGCTAAACTTTACAGTTTCATTAAATAAATCATAAATATTTCAGTTTATAAATAATATAGATGTTCATTGTATATTTTTATATAATTTAATTTTGTCCCCTACAGGGCTAAAATTTGGAGGGTGAGTGCTGCTCTTCAGGAAAACCTGGTGATGGAAGAAATGAGGTGCAGCTGGCATCAGTCAAGGTTTCAGTTAGACAGAGTGGAAACTCTGCAGTTGGACCAAGTGCCTTCATCAGAGCAGCCAGTTCCAGAGCTCCTTCACTGTGGCACCTTCGGGCTTGGTGGTAGGAGAACCTGACACAGTGAGTGTAAAGCAACGACACCTGAGCTTGCAGAGTCTGTGGCTGAGTAAAATCTGGTCTAAGTTCTGTTGTTTTACAGAAGAAAAATGTTGTAGCTGATCTGTCAAACACAGTAGACTCAAAGTGAGGGCCTGGCAGTGACTCTGTAAGAAGAAATGGTTTCTAAAACAGGGTAAAAAAGTGGGAGCTGGCTGCTGAAGATTGATAGCAGAGATTGTTTTTGGCTTGGTTGTCGCACTAGTGATTCCACGTGGTATATTTTGATGCTTTTCAGTTTAGATTGCTATACGAGTATGGAGTTTGTCTTGCCCTCTCTTTGTTGGGCAGCTTTATGGCCATGATACTCAGTAAATGATGAGCTTTCTTTAGGTTGATTTATACTGTTGGCTGGGGATTATTTGTGGGGTTTTTTTCTGCTTGAGGTCTCAACCATTAACAAACGTGTGCTGGACTTCAGCTTTGTACATAAACCTCCAAAGTGGGAAAAAGGCCTCTCATATTTCCTGTATTTCTGTTATAAAGTAGCTATAAGTGGTACAGTTTTGGGGGTGAGTGACTCACTTCTTGAGGATTTTATTTTTAAAAGTTGGATTTGACTTGGTTGATATTCCTTTCAGCATCTAGATTTTCTATTTGGGCATGTATTTTCCACGTTGACTTTAATGATCATAGTGTCAAAAAGTCAACATGCTGTTGTAGAAGTGAGAAGTTTGCCTGAGTGCTTGATTCCAGGGAGGAGAAATAGAAGAAAATAAGTAAATACTGTTGCAATTTGTTTATTTAAAAGCTCTATTCAATACATTTTTTACCGTGTTGCTTGCTGAGTTTAATCAGAGTCCGAATAGATTTCAAACCTTCTCTCCAGTTTTAGGAAGCTTGGAGATGGCAATTTCAAGATTACCTCATCTTGTTGGCGTGGTTTCTTTCTAGGAAGTCTGAATGGTACATCAGAATCTACTTTGTTTTTCCAGAAGCATCAGTACTTCATGGTATTGTGGAAAAGTTCAAGTCATTACCGTGCCAACCCGTCACAGTTAATTTTTTGGCAAAATGAATCCATACCAACACATGGTTTCAATCGATTTCTTATGCAGATTCTGCAGTAGATGTGCAGATCTGTTGATTAGCTCAGCCTGTTGGAAGAGTGGGGTCTGCCCCATTTGTTGTCCTTGGGGACAGTCATGGCTGGGTTATTTCTGTGGGCCTGTCAGCTCACAAGGAAATTCCCTTCAGCTCTTACCCTGACTCAGATCAGCATGAGGAACATCATGACATTATAGTTATTTTTTTAAAATGTTTTTAATGTATTTTCAACTTGTACTGGTGCTGCATAAATTCATTCAGAGTCTCTGTGGAATGCTGAGCACGGTTGTGGTAAATGAGTTTTGCAGGTGTGGATTGGTGGAATTGCAGTTTGCCCTGCAGTGTGTTTTAGTCTCCTTTGTGAGTGTTTCCCCACCCCTCACCTGGCTGTAACATGTATAAGTGCCCAAGTGAGCAGTTATTTACCTGTGGCAAGTCTGTTGTACCTAAACTCAGGAAATTGTGCACCTCCTGGCCCTATTTACCTTGATCTTATTCCATAAAATATTCCTGCTCATAATCTGTGCAGCTCAGAGGCACGGAAAGATGATCTGCAAAAAGAGGGAATACTTGCTCTGAACTCTATGGAGGCCCTCAGGAGTCATTCTGATTGATGTCTAGGGATTTCACAAGGATTTGACCTGCTTGATCTTGAGCTTGTAATTAATTGTCAGAGCTGCTATCAGCTTTAGAAATGGGTTTCTACTAACTGGCCCAAAATAGCGATGTTGGGCTTTGAAACTGTTGCCGTTTATGTGTGAAATCAATTGCACCAAGAGCATGTTGTTTTCATCAGTAACAAAAAGGATCCTGTTCTGTAATGTCATCCCATCTGTTAGAAAATGTTAGCACCTCTCATTTCACAAGGCTTTTTTTTTTGTACACGGCAAGGATGCCTTAAATTTAGTCACGTGCAGGAAGAAATCTGCACCTGGATACTCGTTGTAAAGGCACTAGATATGTGTGATTTCTCTGTATTTTAACACTTACTTGAATACAATAGATGAAGCTGGTCAGATGATGAAAGGGCTCTTTGGCTATTGAAAGTCCTCTTGCCACCTCATCTCTCCTACTGTCAGTGTATGCCTGATAGTTAATAATAGCTTGACACTGGTATAGTTTCAAGCTATTTTTTGCCCATTTCCCTCTTGGTTGCCATCAAAAGAACAGGTTCTATTAGGGGAGCCTTTCTTCCTGCAAGTAAATCGATGTTTAGTGAAGAGAAAATGCATGGCAGTGGTGGAAACTTAGCAGAGCTTCCTGCTCCTGCTGCACTGCTCATCATCCCATTTATCCATGGGGAAGGAGGGCAGTGTCTCTTTAGGATATCATGCCCTGACTCGGGGAGATTTACCTGGTGGTCCCACCCCAGAATGGTCCATAGGAAGCCTGGCAGGCTGCCAATTTCTTGCTTAGACCGAGGAATCTAAGGGACTAAAACCAGGAGAATATGTTCTGTCTGTGTTACATGATAGACATGAGCAACGTGTTATCACAGAGATGTGACAGGGACCTCGTTAGGCCCAGCAGATGTTTTAGTCCTGGCTCTCCTACTCTGAATGTGAGAGCTGGAAACATGCTGGCAGTGTAGTGCACATCCTCAGAGGACGGAAGGTAATTTGACAGCTCACTGTAACCCTCTTCAATAATGTTGACTCTTCTGGCATCGGTTTGTTGAGAATGTGGCTTCTCATGTGGAAAACCGAGACTTTTTGTAGTAAAAATAAGGATTTCTTTTCCTGATTTGTTTTTTTTTTTTTTTTCTGGCTTAGGTTAGAAGAGAGAAATATTTGAATGTAGCATTGACGTGTTTGATTTCTAAACTTTATTTGGAGACTTTGAAAAAGTGAAAATACGTAAGCATTATTGAAGGAATAAAGTGTTCTTGTTTGATGCATTCGACTGTTCTTTTCTTTCTGAGAATCTGTGTTTTTAGAGATACCAGGCAGCTCTTTTTCCTTTAGCAGTAACGGAGTCCTGCTGTCTGTCTCAAGAGAAGGCAAAAAAGGTCAGATAAGAACTGTTTAGATAAGATAGGTGGTGAACCAGATGAGGAGCTGCGCAAAACTGAAAACAGACAAGTAATGTTGCTCTGTCCCTGTCCCCCAAGTCCAAAAAATCCTCTCAATGCCCTCAAGCTGCTGTCTTTGTGAAGGGCATCTTTTGTCTTGAGTGCAAGTTTAGAAAATGTTTTGTTGTACTGGTTATGCTAATTAAAGCGATGTTTGTTTTCCAAGACTGCGATTCAGAGGGCTGTCCTGCTCTGCATAATTACCTGTCACAGCAAAGAGAAAATATTAAGATGGGAAACTGAGATTGGTGTAAAATTCTGTCTTATCTGCAAGGTGTATCAGCAGTGTATTTCATAGAGCTTGATTGTATCCAAGATTCCAGGGGGCTCCTGGTGTCAGGTGAGAATCCTTCTTTATGGAAAGCACTTGCTCTTTTCCTATTGATATTGGTGAGCCAAAGAAACTGTTTTTTGCTGCTTCTTGTAGCAAACCGAGTGGGAAATGTGAGATGTAACAGCACTGCCTAAGCCTCTCTGGCAGCCTCATGCAGTAGCCTGCTTTTAATATTGGTTGGTAAGATGACAGCACTTTGCTGCCAGTCTGTGAGGTATCCATGTAAGGTGGGTTATCTTTGCTCAGGTGCCTGGAGACTTGTTCTTACAAGAGATACAAACAATGCATTTGAGAATTTGGCACATCTGGGACGTTTTATCTTGCTCTTGGAGAAAAAGGTCAAATGCTCCACAGCCTGTTTCTCTTAAATAGCAGAAAATCCCAGCATGGATTGAAGGTTTGACCCCCATTAAAATACATCAGATCTAACATAGCTGTGTGGTTTTAGCTGTGTACATAAATACATAACTGCAGATGAATATTTAAGCACTCCTAGTGTAAATAGAAATACGCAGATGCACATGCTAGGCATCCTCATGCATGCCTACAGCTGCAGAGAAAATGTACAGCAGGCAAAGGACTTTCGGATACAATGAAATGAATGGCTTTATCAAGATCTTAGTTCCTCATTAAAAATACTGAGAAGTAGAACTTGTATGAAAGACTAAAGCTGGGATTTCAGATTAATGTGTGTGGATAGTCAAGATGAACTCAATTCTGAAACGTAAGAGTGTCTATGGAGATCTGTTGAACTGTGTTCATATATATCACTGTTTTTTCTTGTCCCAAGTTTTTTTTTTTAATTTGGGTTTGCCATTGCAGTTTTAGGAAGGTTAATATTTAGTGCAAGTTAGAAGTCCTAAAGAAAACAATTGTTTTAATACAAGACATTTCTCCCATTGTTTTAAGAGGAAAAAATGATCTTGTGTCAATGGTATGGACTCTTATCCTCCTGCTTCAGTATTCAATTATTTTGATTCTTCTAAATTTTCAGCATCATGTGCACATGAAATTGGCCTCTTAAGTGATAGATATTTTTTGAAGGTTTGCTCAATTGTGCGTTCAGATTTTTCATTCACCTTCTGGTGGCTTGGCTGGGTCTGCATCCACAAGTGCAGGAACTGAACTATCATTAGCAAGTGGTGGTTCAGTTTTTCCTCTTCTGCTCTTTGTGGCCTCTAAATTTTTCTTGTCTGCTGTCTTTGCAAACCAGTTTTTCTGCAGGGTCACTTTAATTTACCCAGTGTAACAAACCTGAGTATGACAAATGTGTGCATTAGGGAATGTGTCTTGCTGGTTGTGGCCATCAAAATAGGTTTCACATGGTAGAAATTTGATAGTATATCTACAGTTCTCAAATCTTACTTTTGCCAGTGTCCTTGAGTTCAGTTTTTTAACAGTCACAATGAGTTACTGACTAGCTGGCATTGAAAAATTTGACTTTATCCTCAGGGGCCACTGTAGGCTTTGTTCTGATAAATACTTGCCCAAACGTCCCCATTATTTTTTCTTCAAGACAGAAAATGTGACACAGGGTGCTGTGCCTGTTATCTCCCACCTAGACTTGTTTGGTTGTTTTACTTTCTTTTTATTGTTGTTTTTTTTTTTTTTTCCTTTGAGAGAAACTTCAACCTTTTTATTCATTGACCTGGTAAATACTTTATCAATGTATTAAGGTCCTTTTGTTAGTGTGGATTTTTTTTAAAGTTTAAAATTAAAGTCAGTGAAATATTCTAATTGTATGATTTATATGGTTGGTTCTACTCTAGAAGAAAGCTTAATTGTTGAAATATTTCTGAGTTCCTGTGTGCTGATTTCTTGAGTAGTCTGTGCTAGGTCTTGAGCAGAAACTTGCAGAAGAGCTGCAGGATTGAAGGAGAGCAGAAGTGACACAAAGTAAAGCTCTCTTGGGAAATCTTATGGAGGTTAAGCAAGTGCAGCAGGATTTGAGCAATGCTGCTTAGTCCATTTGTTCATGTGTGGATGCCAGGGTGGAGGAGACTGGAACTGGGAGCCAAGATCGCTTAGAGGTGTGTCTGTGAGAGAAGCCAACTGCAATCTGCTGGTTTCTGGTGACTTTAGAGGTCCCTGTCCAGTATTAGTCCTGTCTCGTACTGGAGCAAACTATTGATCACCTGGCCAAAAATGTTGCTGCTTTAAAGAACTTCCCCAAACTTTAGGGAATAGTGGGACTGTCATTAAGAAAGAGATATAATTCCAAGCACTTTCTCTTGGTTTTAAATGCTGACTTCATGGGGTTTTTCCCCTAAGAGTAGGAGAGCTTCATGTAAGTCTTGAAACTGCTGGTGGTTGATAGGCTTTTATTTATTTAATCAGGGCAGTGCATGTTACAGAACTGACAGCAAAGGGATCAGGACTGGAAATATTTTTTCTAGACATCAACATGCTGCTGTGCTGTTGGGAGAAAGGGGAGATTGCTTTGCCAGCACCATCTGGGAGCCTCTGCTTGGCTGTATGGTAGGCAGACCTTTTGTGAATCAGAGGAGAATTGCCTTTGGAATAAAGCCTCTTGGTGGCAGGTTTTTTTAATCTGCTGCACTGACAGAATTGCTCCATCTTGTCCTCTTACTGCAAGCGTGTGTGCCAAATCTGCCTGAAGGGCTCTGTATCCAGGAGAGAAGGAAATGGTGATGCCTCTGAAAGGTGCTTGCCTTCTTTTGCGAGACCAAATAAACTTTTGGTGGCTTTGTGGGGCTGCAGTCGGCGCTCTTGGGTTATATATTCTTCTTATATAAATGTAGTACACACTTTAAATTTATTGTTGGAGGAAAGAATAGAAATGTTGGCTGTGACTTGCAGAGGCAAACAGCGTATGCTGTGTGTATAATTGTCAGTTTCCTTAAAACTTATGTTTCAGAGTCTGTTGCTCCTCAAGATGGTGGCAGAGATACCGGAGTGCCCCTGGTGGGCTTCAGGGGTGGAGGGACGGATGCAGTGTTTGCCTGTGGAAAAGGTGGGGTGGCGAATATATCGAGTTGTATGAAATGGCATTTACAGAACTTGCAAATAAGAGCTTCAGCTGTTCAAGCTTCCTGCCCTGATGAAGTGTTTGTGATTTAGTCTCTCCTCTCTGAAGAGCACCTAGGTAGGTTTTTTTGGTTTTTTTCCCCTGTGTGGGGCAAGGTGGAGAAGAAAGAAGCAGGTATGAAGAGAGCAAATTTAACAGCCAATATTGCCAGCAGCAAGTAACATCTTCAAAGTTTACCTGCAGCTTGTAAATTAAAAATGCCAACTCTTCCTTGCGCTGAAGTCAAGCAAGCAGCCACCAAACATACACCTGGTGAGTGCAAGGAGAGATGGCAGACATTTTAACTGGTACCTTTTTCCAGTGGTCTTGAATTAATGTACTTCCTTGAATGATCCAGGAGCATTTGTCCACAAGTCCTGAAGGCCATCTGCAGTTGCTTAAAGTATTTCCAGTGTTTTTCTTTACTGCAGCTCCAAGTTGGTTGGAACCAGTATTCTATCTGCCTTTGGAAAAAATGTAGTAGATTCCAGCAGAAATGAAATTTCTCTATGGAAATACGAGTGAGGAAATTGAGGCTTGAAAACACTCCAATTCAATTGTGATTGAAGTTCAGTCACAATTTGAGCAATGAGCAACACGCTGGAACGTTCACATCTAAGTAGCATCTGATCTTGTAGGGCTTGGTAACGTGTTAGGGAAGATTTGAGTGGAATCCAGGTATTTTTGGGCAGTGACATTATTCTGAGGGAGTTTTGGATTCTCTTAGGCAGCAGTAGTACCCTAGTACAGCTCCTGCAGGCAGTGGTCTTGTTTCAAATACATCAGAACTTCATTTGCTTTACTGAATATGGAGCAATGTGGTATGAGGAGAAGTGGGTGCAGTTTGAAATGGAATTCCCGTATTTGTGGAATTTAGGTGTTATGCTGGGGAAGGGCCACCAAAAGAACCGTTAGACAAACAATGAAAATAGGCAAAAAGGTGTGGATTTTTGGTGTAGCTTGTCTCCCTGTTGAGCTAAAGAAATATTTCCAGATAATGTAGAAAGGGGCGATGATCTTGCTGCTGAACTACTCTGCCTGCAACAGCCTTCAGGGCACAGTGCTGAGCCAGATCATCAGTGCCATTTTGTAGCCTGTGACTGATAATCCAGGTTTCTTCTTTTCAAGGGATTGCTGAAGAAAGCATGCCTGAATTCCTTTAAATATTTGTGGTGACCAGTAGTTAAACAGGAGAGTGCGCACTTACAGATGTGTCAGTTGGAAAACTCCATATTAAGGAAGGTGAAAATGACTTTAAATACAAATATGGAACTTGGATGTTGACAGAAGTGCTGTAAAAAGCATTAAATGTTGGGAGTGTTTAGAAGACATGAAGGCATCAGGGGTAAGTAAGGAGCAGTGGGAAATGTCCCAGTGGCTCGTGAGAGCTCCTTGTGAATGGGCAGGAATGTTTAGAGCATGACTGAACATCATGAATGATGGGAAGGCATTGTATCCTGTGTGCTTTGTTTTAATAGCCACAAGAACACTATCAGTACTAAGGAAATATTCCAGTGAAAGCACTGCTGGAATAGTTTCAGAAAGTAATAGTCAGAACAGAGGATCTTGTAACCTTTCAAATCCTATTTTGTTGTATGACACTTCTTCGGATGGGAATGTTTTAAAATTGCTCTTAAGTACACAAAGATAACAAAACCTATCCAAACAAGCAAACTCCATGTACGTTTACAAAAAACCCCCCAAAAACCTATGAATAGAAGCCTCCCATCAAAGGGGTGAAAATATTAGGACGAAGAATTCCCCCATGTAGAATAGCATTTCCAGGAACAAGAACTCATTGCTTAGAGCACCAAACAAATAATTTGTTTGTAGACAGAATCCAGAAATGCAGATCATTGTGTGCTATATCTTTGAAGCTGAGCGATATTTTCTTCTGATCATTACAAGCATATACACAAGCTATTTATACAGCTGGTACTAATGACTTAAACTTGTGATCAGTCAGACTTTTCTTTGGCAGTGTATCTGGTTTAAGGATAAATGAGCACAGGTGGTTGCAGAGTTAGAGCTGAAGAAGCAGAGCATTAGTAAGTGTTTGGCTGATCTTGATTGAGCCACAGTCAAGAGCAAAAGACCCCTATGAGCAATTACAGACCTATTGTTTCATAATTTATAATCACTCAATTGATTCGAATTTGATGGGCAGCTACTCTGACAACTTGTGTTTTGCTTTTCTTATTGCTTTTTCTGGTTTCTCTAACTCTGAAATGATACAAGATAGGAGGGCAAAGTAGCTCCTGTCAGTTCTGTTAAAAGGTTGTTCCACTTGACCGTTACGTACTATTTTTCCATCTTTGAAATCTTGGTTGAATGGATTATGGAATCACCGTTACGTATCAGTCATCAACTTAGGATATTTTTAAGTTTGTTTATTAGTCTTTGTGCTGTAAAGTAAGCAACTCAACGTAAAAACTAGTGATGAGGAAGAGTTGCTCAGTTATGGTAACCTACACTTTTCCCCTTCAATCCCTGTTTGTCTTTCATTGCAGTGACTCTCAGTATTGTTTCCAATAATCCTCTTTCCAATGGCAGAATAATGTTTTTAGTCTGAATACAATTCTTGCTATCATGTTTGATCAGGGATGGGCCTCCTGTTATTCTCCATGACCAACCACATTCTGCCCAAAAGATGTGTTGAAAATGTGCACTTTTTTGTGTGTCGGGCCAAAAAAAATCCCCAACCGAACATTTGTTAATCTTTGTGCTTTATGGGAACAGGTTGCTCCGTTGTCCTTAATAGTTGTGATGGAATGACCAAGCAGATTGTGGGTAAAGATACTTTTGGGTTGAGGTGGTTACACAATTAAATGAATAAAAGGTGATATTTCTGCATTGCCAATACATCAAAAGCTTAGAGCTTTTGTAGTAGAATTTTAATGAAATCCATAAGACACTCTCGGCTGAATTGACAAAGCCAAAACTATGCATCACCACTACTTCTGTCCATTTAAGTATTACAATAAATGTAAAAAGAAAGTCATCATTATCATTCAGAATGCTATGAATAGAAATTGGACGCTAACCTGGCTGGTGTAAGCATTTATAGTTCTAAGAGAGCGGAAATAAATCTAAATCCTCTTCCAGGTTTAATGACCAGGCAAATGTAGGGTAAAGGAAAACTTTGAAAGTTGTCGTAAGTTGAGTTTTGTTGCGTCTTTTTAGTTCTTGAATATCTTTTAAAGAAAGTCAAATCTCAGAGCTCTGAGACCACCTGTAGATACAAAGCCTTGAATCCTGTTTGCTGACTCCCAAATTCAAATCTCAACTTTGTGTGGACTGCCTGAAGCCACGAATGACACAGTGAGAGCATTCAGGCTCAAATACTCTCTGCTTTTCTCTAGCTCTAGGGGCAGATTAGGCAGCACTTCAAGTCCTTTCTCTGGTTTCAGTCCTTCCACTCTTGTAAAATTCACTCTCCGTGCAAGTTGGCCACTTTGTTAATGACTGTATTGGAGTTCAGGCTGTCTTGTGGCAGTAATGAATGATAGTATCTTCAGAGCATGAGCAATAAGTTTTTTTCTTCATCTTTTAAGTGTTTAAGAAAACATGTTGATTGAAATAAGCTCGTTGCCATCAGTGAGACAAGAGAGAGAATGGTGTGCTTGCAAAAGAAAACAGTGCTCCAATTTTGTACTGTTCAGTAGGTGTTCTCGGCAATTCCCTTCTTCCGAGTGGCCAAGGATCAGAAGAGAGCTCCTGACCTTGTGCAGTTTTGCAATTCATAGATGTACAGCATGATTTAGGATTTTGGAATTAAATGGCTTGAGTTTGCTAAGTTGTAATTGAGCTGTTGGATTTCATTCACTAAACATAGTCTGGTCAAACAACTGACCCGTATTTTGGTTGGTTATTTGATGTTCTGAAAAATAACCTGCCTTGTGAAATGCAAAATTGAGGTCAAGCCTTTCATGCGCCTCATTCAAAGGAGCTTTTTGCTCAAAGTCACTTGAATTGAGCCATGTCTTGGTACTGTGGGCAGTTTGTCTAGAGCTAAGGATTATGGTTTATTGTCTTTGAAATCTATTTTTCTGTTAAATTCTCAATGAATACCCTCATCTGAAAGTAGATGTAGTGGTGGCATTTACCGTTAAATTTCTACTTCTTGCTCAAAAGGTCTGTCTGAACTTCTCTGTCTGGTATTGACAAAGTTTACCTTTTTGTCTGAAAAGATCCTTCATAGCATTTGGTTAGGTATTGTTCCTGCCCCATCCCAATATAAGCTTGCAAAAGAAGGAGGTCGGAGAGAGCTTTTAGGGATATGTTTCTCCTCCCTTGCAGTACTATAGTGAGAACAGTTTTTCATGTTTTGCTTCATTGCAGGGAGGTACTCTTTTGGGTAGGTTGTATAACGTGTAAAACCTTTCACTTGCGGGTATAATAACTATGGTAAGGAAAGAGCAGTGAAAGGCAGCCCTGTTCAGTTCATGTCCCGGTCAGCACTGACAGTTGTGCTTCATGCAGATTCTCACTGGGCTGATGGGCTTTGGTACCAAAGCACTGGGTCTCTCATCCTTACGCTATTGATGGTGTGACTGAACTGCTCCCTGCTCTGGCTGTGCAGTTTGCTTTCTTGACAAATATCCCCTGCTCAGGAAAATGGGCACTTCTGAGGGAGCTGCTGCTGACAAAATACCTTCAGTTGCTTATCCTTTTGAAGTAAGGTTTCTTGAGAACCTCAGGGAAACAGTCTGTTTAACTTTTTTCTCTTCGCAGACAGTCATGTTTAGTGGAGAGAAGTATATCAGCCAGATGCCGAAGTGGTAGTAGTAGTTTAGGCTGTAAATTCATAAAAGTCACACCAAACCATGTGCTCTGTGTTGGTAACATCAATACCCTTGCTGGTTTCTAAAAAGTATTTGTATTTCTGCATAAAAAAAATAGCTTCTATGAAAGTTGACTCAACTGCTTTAGAAATCTTGTTTTGCTTCCTTTGGATTCACTGTGTGTTTTAGAAGCTCTTAGGAAGGGACATGGTACAATCTGGTCACACTCGTAAATAATTTGTAAATATACTTCAGGTATAGAAGCTGGAGAATCATTTTCCTCTTTGGGGAGTGCATCTGATTTTGTATCAGGAGGTGAAAATGATCTGATGAGTGTGTTACTTATATTAAAAGGAAGTGTGCTGCCCTGTGGTGGAAAGATTGCTGTTCAAACATCTGAAGACCAGCCTTTCAAATTTTTGGAAAGTAAGATAAAGCAATTTTACAGAGATTTATGCACCTTGAGAAAAAGTAGATGTTGAAAAAGTACCATTAATATTGTATTACCTAGTAATCAGCAGTAATGAGGTAGAAAACCAATTTGTGATGCATTTTGTGGTCACAATTTTTGCAAATGAGCCTTCAGTAGCAGAGCTAGATATAAACCATTTCTGTCAGTGTCTTGGAATTGAGATTTGTGAAGTTTTATCTGTGGTGGGTTTTGTTACTGTTTTCTTACTTCCTCTGGCAACTTTTGTAATTTTGTGATACTCTAAAAGAAAGCACAGTTATCCGTGTGTTTTCAAATGGACCAAGAGGCTTTTCGTTCATCTTTGAAAGGTTTACAGTAAAATGAATTTGATTGAATCTTTCAGGGGGTTTTTTTGTATGCACAATTCAGCAAAAAAAGTCTTGGTAATTAATTGCTGTTTCTGATCCACAGGCTGTTTTTCTCCAGTCAGACAGTGGTTCAATACCTGCTTTAGATGTTTACAAATCAGTGAATCAATGACACTCAGCTGTGCATTTATTCTCACTGGAGCAGTGCCCATTCCTACAGAAATGCCCAGGAGAAATACCCAGCATAGCGCAAGCAAGACCAAATGTCACTGGTCAGAAAGGGGGGAATGCTTGAGAAACTGCTTAAAGCTTTCTCTCCTGTCCCTTAAAGTGTGGGAGTGCCTTCCTGTCCTTTCCCAAATTCCTTGGTGTTTCAGGCATTATTGAAATCACTGATTTGGATTTCGTGGCGAGTGATGGGTTTAAACCTCCTACAAACTAAACCTAAATGTCAGTCTTGGATAGTGCAGAGAACAAAGCAAGTGAATTGTGTGGACAGCTTCAAATTGCTGATGTCCACCAACAGAATTAGTCAGAGGGAAAATGTTAATTACTTAAAAAATTTAGTAATTCTAAAAGCATAAAGGAGAAGCTGTTTTCAGAACGTATTAAGCCAGTCTTTGAGATAGGACAATTACTAGGATGCTCAACAAAACCAGCATTTGAAAGAATTGTCTAATGTAGCAATTGCACTTAGGGTAGAATGCAGTTTTCTCTCGTTCTGACAGTATGCTGGATGTAGGAGGAACAGTGAAATTAAATGTGGAAAAATTTAAGTTAGTCACCTTAGCAAAGACAGTTTTCTGCACCCAAACAGAGGAATTTGCAATTCTGCATGGAATCCATGAGGGACTTTGCTCCCAGTACTTCCCCTTCTTAAAATGGCTGCAGATATCAGGTAATATGGGCATTTTAAACACTGGCTGGGTAAATCATCACACTCTACACAGAGCAGCTCCTGTGCATCAGCTGCCTCATGGGAAGAGTCCCTGAGCAGCCACTGGCCTTTGTTCCTCACAGTTTGTGCTGTGGAGCTGCTGATGTGCAGATACACTTGTCTGGTTTTCTGTGAAATCCTTACAAACGTGGATCCCAGTGAGTTTGGATTACAAAAATAACTCGTTCCTTAAGCAATGTTGCAACTGATTTTAAACCTAACTGCTACCCTACATTGACATGTTTGTAAGGCAGCTGTGTAGAGTACACTGAACAAGCAGAAAGGACATCCAACTACAGAATTGCCGTTGTTATGCCCAATGTCATCCATGTTCACGTGCATAAACATAGTGTACAGCAGGTAATTTTCCATCTTGCTTGCCTGTGGTCTGTAAAAATATTACAGTTTCTGGTTGGGACTGAGACATTTGAAAGCATCCACGTGGTTAGTGGAAATGAACGGCAGCTTTAATGATTAAGCCACTCGGATACTTGCTGGCTGGCACACTTACTAACATTTTATAACCAGTTTTAGTCCACTCCTCTTTATGGGAGTTGGGAGGGAGAGTAAAATTCAGGTGTATATTTTTTAAGGAGAAATAACTGATCAATAGGGAAGTTCAGTCAGAACTTGAGAGAATTGCTCACCTACAATTAAATTAGTTCAATGTGATGCGTAAAGCTTCATATGCAGTGAATGTCTTCTACCAACATCAAACCAGGAGTGTTTCAGCTGGAGTATGTAACAGCTCAGTTACAATTATGTGCTGGTAAATTAGTGTCTCATCTTCAAAAAAAGAGCTTTTGTTATTTATTTATTGGTAATACTTGGATTCTGTGTCATCCTGAAGTTGTGACACAGTTTGGAAATCAATCCTTAGTGGACCTAGAGGTAGAACAGACTGCATGAGTTGTAGGACATGGCTGTGATTTCTCTGAAGGGGGAGCAGTTTTTAGTGTAGCTTAATGACACCTGCAGTTCTTGGGTTTGGTGAAAATACACAGGTATAAACAAGCCCTTCTCTTAAGTAACTGCAAATTGCATAAATCTACATCTCCGAGTCTGCTGTATTATCCTACCACTAGTGATTTAAGGCTTGAAATAACAAGTATTTGTGAAATGGATTTAGAAAAGTTGCCTTATCACTGAATTTATATTTTTTTTTTTTTCTCAAAGCCTTTGACCTTTGGCATTGATATTTTATCATGGGGGAAGGTGTTTCCAGCAGGCAGTGCTGGTGTGGCTGTGCATGCGGGTGTGTGCACACAGCCTGGTGTGGACCCTTGTTTGTTCTGCAGGTGTCCTGTTAGCTTGGCTGTTTCCTTCTCCTTCAGCTGTAGGACAGGATTTTCTCATTGGCTTGTTCCCTCCTTAAACTGTCTTTCTCCCCCCTCTGAGGTGTCGCTGTGCTGCAGTCTCCTTGTGAGGTTTAACAGGCTGCAATTAGCCCAGACACAGGAGTCGGGGTTGTCTGGGGCAGCACGATTCCAGTGATGAAAAGGCATAATAATAATTCCCCCTCAGTTCACTTGCACTTGGTGCTGTTTGATCCTGCGACTCAATCAGGAGTGGACAACAGAGCTGTATTTTCTGCTCACTTTGCCTGATAGTGACTGATCTGATTTCCCCCATGTCTGTAATTAATTTTCCCACAGAAGTACGCTTAGGTTTATGGCTTAGATAATAAGTGCTGGTGACTTGTGCTACTGTCTACTTGTTTTAATCCTTTTCCACGTCTAGATGGACTAAACAAATGCATCGTTGTTGCATCTGCCCTGCTGTAATGATTACTGTGGTGAAGACATTTTTTTTTAATTTTTATAAGCTGCTGTTTTATTTTGCAAGAAGTTATTGAATTACTCCTCCAGAAGGCTACTAAAGTAAGAGGTTTATGGCTTTGATTGTTTTTCTGTTATATCAAGAGTTAATGGACAAGTAGGTAGAAAGTACTGAAAATTTGGGTTTTACTGTAAAAATGGCATCAAACCCAGTCTTTCCTGGATACATTTATTGAGGTGTATAGTCCTGTGTAAAAAAATCCCAAGCATTAAAACCTGAAGCAAAATCGCCCAAGTCACGAGTAGATATCGAAGATAGAAGGCAATTAATATTTGGGAGAGCCAGTGAATGCAGCACGATGAGCGTGACAAAATGTCCTGGGAGTTGGGTGTGTGTAAGAGCCAAATCTGTGCCATTGGTTTATACTCCGAGTTTTCTGGATGAACTGGAAAGAAAGGCAGTATTGTTGTTGGGAAATGTAAATTGCTGTATTATTTAATTTCTCTCCAAGGGAAAACTTGTCTCTTCAGGAATTTCCCATCCAGTATTTACAGCTGATTCTATCACTTCTGAGTAAAGTTACTTTTCAAATTGTCTTCTTAGTAAATCTTTTTTAAAAAGTTGACTTTTTGCTAGAGTAGTTCAAAATGTGATGCTGTTTTGTGTGGTCAAAGATAGTTATGCTTGTTCTAGAAATTGTTTCATTTCCAAGGAAAACTTGTTGTAGGAGAATTTGAGTGAAATGACTATTTAAAGCTACTTGTCACAAGAGGAACTAGCTAGAGATTAACCTGTTGGAGCAGGACTTTTTTTTCTCTCAACTTCCATTTAGACTTCAATTTTATTATCCCTTTCTTTGGCATGAGTTCGTTTTCTTGTGTGCTTGCAGATAATAGTGACATCTGACTTCTCTCAAGACGCTTAACCTGCTGTGTTAGAAGGAAAATCTCTCCTGTTTCCATCAATCTTGTATGGCTGATGAAGAAAAAACAGTGGATATGCTATATTAGGGGGATGTATTTTTGTTCTGCTGTTTTGTTGTTGGACTCGTGTCTGTGTTGCAGTGTAGTTGTGAAAGAGATATATATTTATCCTTAAAATAAATAACTTTTAATATGCTGAAGTAAAAGTGAATTCTCATGCTAGGTCGTATCTATTTATCAGGGATAATTTGGTTGGTAGAAATGCTGAACACTGATTATGTGGCTCCTCTAACTGCCAGTGGGTTTCTGGACCTTGTCCTATAAAGAAGGTAAAGCTGAGGATGCCCTGGTATATTTGAAACGCTACTGAAACTTAACAGGCTTCAGTCACAGCTTTTAGGAGTTGAAGGGAGGTACTTCTTTCCTAAAATGCCCTGTTCCATTTTACAAGTGGCACAAAGCATGAGCGAGGCCAGGTCTGATAAAAAACCACCGTACTTAAAACTCTAGCAAGACCAAGTTCCTTTGCAAGTGAAGTTCTTGTATGTGGTACCAAGACCTGCATTTACATGCTTAGAAAAATCCTTTTTTAAAATTTATTTTTCTGTGTTTAGAAACTACCCTTGTTTTGCCACCCTAGTCAGCATAGAACAGTGTTTTGTGGGCTAGGTGATTTTGCTATTAAAATCTCATGTTATTGTTTTAAATGTGTTGTATTGAACAAAATAAAGCACTTGGCTTTCAGCAGTAATTTAAATAACAAATAGTTTATATATAAAGAACATTTCTTAAAATGCCTCCCTGAAAGTAGATGTTCCTAAATATTCAGGGACACCTTACATCCTTTGTGATTAAGTAGTGCTGAAATTATTTCAAAACCTAAATTTTTGAAATGCTGCTGTAATTAATGATTAATAGGGAGCTTAAATCCAGCTAAGTATCTGCCTGAGAAGTGCCAGTGCTGCTTGGTTTTCTGTGTTTGCCTCTCCTAGCAATGCTTTTTGTGTTCACGTCGAAACTGGAGGTAAACAGTTTACAGATAAAATGGAGCCTCCTCCATAAAACTGCGGCACTGGGGAGATGTCAGGATACATCCAGGTTGGAAACAACCCCTGACTGTTAACAAGAACAAACAAAGCGTGTGACCCATGCCGTGCAGCTGGCGAGGGGGCTCGGAGACTGTGCAGTGATTCTCCCAGCCCCGGTAGCTCTGGCAGCAGGGCTGCAGCACATTTTTGGTGTGGATTTCCTGCAGGGCCGTGTTTATGTTGGAGGCGGCACACAAGCTGCTGTGTGGACATCAAATTATTCTATTGGTTTGAGGATTAATGAGGTTAAATTAGCTCAGTCGTTTACTGCACGTTTTGTTGAGGTTCAAGCTGTCCAGGCTGTTGCAGTTAATAGGAGCAGCCCAGAATGCTGCCGGTTAAATGTGAGTTACTCACCAGGGATCCAGAGTTCATTATTGGAAGGAATAGGACAACTTTACTCCTGAAAAAGTTCAGCTTGTTGGGAATACTCTTCCCTGTGTTGTTTGAGAGGCAGAACTGGAGAGAGTATCATTGATCAGCAGCACAGCAGGATACCTTGATGATAGGTTTAGGGTGGATGTACTGCTCTCTTTATACCTGTTGTACAGATAGAAGTATTGGTGATAAAATAAACTCCTTTGGGCCTTTGATTTGCATAAAAAATAATGTCCCGTTCACTAATGAAAAAATTATTTGGAGCTAGAGGGAAGTGAAGAGCTTGGAATGAGTATCTCTGCTTAAAAACCAAACCAAGGTAAAGGCAGCCAACTGAAGTGTCTGTCAGAAGAGCTGGGCCCTGTTTGGGAACACCTGGAAGAGACGTTCTTTTTGTCTTAATCTTCTTCCCTTTCTTTTCAGAAATACTACTTTTAGAGCTGTCCTGATAATACTTCCTAAGCCTAAGTGCATTGTATAACACATGGCATAAGTGATGAGAACATAGGCCATGGATCTGGTTCAATATTAAGGAGAGATTCTTGAATATACCACATTGGGCAATTCTTTCCATTTCTGGATCCTTGGCTTCTGTTGAATGGCAGTGCTACAATTGAGTGCGATTATGTGGGATATGTCAAATAGAAACTTTGACTCTATCACTGAATTAGGAAGGCAGAATAATACTGTGTTTTAGACTCTGTAAGCTTTCCTAAGCATTAGTTTGGTTGGCCCTGGGTGCTTGCTATGGTTTTTTAACAACAATTTGCCTTCTGTTTTTTTGAAGTTCAAAGACTCTCCATGGTTTGTTTGTGGGTTTTTTGTTTGTTTTAAATTTTTTATTGTAGTTTATTTGCTTTGCCATTTCTGTGCCTATTACAAAATACTGAGAAGCTGCTGGAGAGCTTAGTGATCCATCAGGACAGTTGGTGCGGTCAGTGACAACAAAGCCATCACCTTTGCAGGTCAGACAGTTTGGAGAAGTGAGTTCAGGAAGCAACCTTGAACACAAATTGTCCTCCTTATGAAAATGATGTTAGTGAGGCTGATGGAGCTGACAGGCAAAGTCTGCTGAAGGCTTTTTTTCAGGTGTTGTCCCTTTGTCACTTCTTAATTGATGCTCACGTGGGAGATGCTGTTAGTTCTGTCTAACTCTTCAAATGGGTTGGGAAGGTCTTCCTTTACTACGTCTTTGTGATCTCTTCTCTTACCTGTTTTACCTCATCAGTCCAGAGTGCTTCTGGACCAGAAAGCAGATATCCCATAGAATGGATGTACAAAAGGAGCTGAGCAGAGGTTTTCTGGTGAAACAGGATTTATCTGGAGTGGGGAAATGTGATTTCATAAAAATGGGAGCTTGTTTTGTATACTTCATTTCAGTGAAACTTTAAAGAGGGCAACCCTGCCACTCTCCCAGTTCCAGACTGTCAAATGTAGGAGGAGGGAAAGGGGAAGAGATCAAATCTTACATGTCATGCTTCTAGTTAATGCTCTGGCTTATTAAACCAGACTCTTGCATATTTCCTGGGGGTACATGAGAAGCAACCTAAAAACTCTGCACTCCTTTGGGAATAGTGGCCTTTCTGTGACTCGTGGAACAACTTCTGATCCTCCTGAATTTCATTCCATGTGAATGAAGGCAAGATAAAATCTCGGGCAAAAACTTACGGAATGTTGGAACAGCTCTGTTAAAAGCTCAGTAATAAAAAGTAATAAAACCGTGGGAGCTTTAGTTACAGCTTTTCAAAAGTTGCTTAACAGTGTTACATTTTAATTGATATTGACTTGGAAGGAAATGTTTTCTGAACAAAATTTAGCATATTCTTAATATTTGCAAAAGTCTGTTGTCCTTTGTAGCCACAAAGGCACAATGCTGGATCATGTTCAGCTGCTGTAACGAGCATCCCCAGGTCCCGTTTTGACTGGGCACTGTCCAGCAATTCTGCCCTTTTCCTGTAGCACTCCAGGAGGTTGTTGGGAAAAAAAAAGGAGGAAAAAAAAAAAAAAAAAAAAAAAAAAAAAAAAAAAAAAAAAAAAAGAGGAGGAAAATAAAAGAAAAACAAGCAAACCAAAAAACACTGGCTCATGCAGCAACCCACTTGGATGTGTCTGCAGTCCTGGAAGCTTGAGTACCCTTTTTTCTCCTATGAATACACCTTGAGCTTGTTTGGGGGTGGTCTCACTTCCACGTGTCTGCAGTCCTGAACGTTTGACTACCCTTTTATCTCCTACAAATGGACCTTGAGCTTCTTTTTGGCAGTCTAACTTCCATTTGTCTGCAGTCCTGGAAGCTTGACCACCCTTTTTTCTCTAAAAATTGCACCTGCAGCTTCTTAGAGGGGTGGCACTTTCATGAGTCTGCTGTCAACAAGCTTATGGTCAATTTACAAATGAAAAAATGGTAGTCAAGCTTCCAGGACTGCAGATAGAGAAAAGCGACACCCCCCCAAAAAAAAGCTCAAGGTCCATTTGTATGAGAAAAAAGGGTAGTCAAGCTTCCAGGACTGCAGACACATGGAGGTGAGACCACCCCAAACAAGCTCAAGGTCCAATTTTTGGAGAAAAAAGGGTAGTCAAGCTTCTAGGACTGCAGACATATGGAAGGGAGACCCCCCCCTAAACAAGTTTAAGGCTTATTGTAGGAAAACATCAAGTAGTCAGGTTTTAGGATTGCAGACACATGGAAGTGAGACCACCCCAAACAAGCTCAAGGTCCAATTTTTGGAGAAAAAAAGGATAGTCAAACCTCCTGAACTGCAGAGACATCAAAGTGAGAACACCCTGGAAGTTTTGCTCCCCGTTTTTCTCCTACAAATGGACCTTGAGCTTCTTGTTGGGGATCTCACTTCAGTGTGTCTGCAGTCCTGGAAGCTTGACTACCCATTTTTCTCCTACAAATGGACCTTCAGCCTGTTTAGGGGTGGTCTCACCTCCATGTGTCTGCAGTCCTAGAAGCTTGACTACCCTTTTTTATCCGACAAAAGGACTTTGTGTTTGTTTTTGGGGGTCTCATTTCCATGTGTCTGCAGTCCTGGAAGCTTGACTACCCTTTTTTTTTATTATAAATGGACCTTGAGCTTGTTGGGGTTTTATGGGGACTAAAATCTCGAAACAGAAGGTTCATATAAAGTGTCTACTTAAGTAATCACAGTGTTCCGTGTTGTAAATGTTTGTATCAATTGTTAATGCTACGTCACACCTGTACCCTTGTTAATGCTCGTAGTTGCTCATGTCCCATTCCGTAGGGGCGTAAGTTACTGTTCCACGTTTACTAGGTTAAAGACATATTTAAAGACTTATCCATTTGTATCCGTTATTGTTCCAAGTTTGCATGTGAATAAGTTCATTTGTATACCTTTACCGCTCTCCCTCACCCCCCATTTCGTACCGGTGTCCATTTTGAAACTGTCTCCTTCCCATGGGGCCGTGCTCCCGCTGCTCCCCTCACACCCCTGATGGCAACACACAAACCAGAGAACTCCCTGGGACTGCAGTGCCCACAGGAGGTGGAGTGGACACCTAAAAACCGGGGCAGCGGCTTGAAGCCAGCGCGCCCGTCCCGCCCGTCCGGCAGCGGCTGCGCCCTGGGCAGCGGCTTGAAGCCGCAGGGCGGGCGCCTGCGCCCCTCCCGCCCCGCCGCCGGCCGCTGCCTGTTGGCCGCGCTCCGGCGCCTGATGCGGAGCAGGATATCGGGGCGGTCGCGGCGAAACCAGGGGTTCCTGTAGTGGAGCCAGGTGCCGGCATCGCCCGGCGCGGCTGCGCCAACCCAGCCCGGCCCCTTGCGGAAGCCGTAGCGGTTCAGCTGGCGCAGGAAGCTGCGAAACTGCGTGGCCCGGAAGGTGTGCGGGGCCGGCCCCTGGGAGCCGCCCGGGCCGAGCAGCTCCCGCTCCAAGAGGGAGCGGTCGATGAGCAGCCCCCGCGCCTGGCTGTCCCAGCGCACGGAGCGGACGCGGGGGCTGTTTGCCAGGCGCCACAGCTTGGCGGGGAAGGTGCCGGCGCTGAGCCCGGCGGGCAGCGGCAGCTCCGCCATGGCGTCCATCGCCGACTGTGGCCACAACGACCGGAGACCAACGGCCGCGGCTCGGCTCGGCTCGGCTCGGCTCGGCTCGGCTCGGCTCGGCTCGGCTCGGCTCGGCTCGGCTCGGCTCGGTTCGGTTCGGCTCTGTTCGGCTCAGTTCAGCTCGGCACGGGAAGCCCCTGGGCAGGGTGGGCTCTGAGAGCAATGGTGGACTCTGTCCCCACGCTGCATCCTGTGCCTGGATCACCGTCGGTGACGGAGGAAAAGGCCATTGCTTTGTCTTGGCTGGGGAAAGGATGAAAAGGGGACATTAGAAAGCATTCTTTTGGCCACCTTTTCAGCAGACTAACTGTTTTTTTCTCGCCATGTCTGCCTGTTTTTTGCAGAGTTGGAACATTTCTCATGATTCGCTGTCAGCAACAGCAGCAGGAAGGGGCAGTGATTTTGTCAGCATTGTCATCAAAACGCTAGTGCTGCCCCATGGATGGATGTTGCTTTATGCCAGGGATGAAAGGCCTTCACTTGTAGGGAGCTCATGCCGGTGTTTTCCCAAATGACGTTGCCATTTTCTTTCCTCAGGAATCGCTTCTTCTGTTTTTCCCCCCATCTGGGGAGATTTCCAATGCAAATGCCTCCTGCAGCCAGCTCCTGCCAATGCAGACTGACCAAGGAGATCTTGCAGTGGACAGAGACTCCCTAGAGCTGGTGTGGAGAGGTGAAGGGGGAAGGTTTGTCCTTTAGTCTTGAAGTCTTGTTGGGGAGCTGATTGTGCTTGGGGGGACTGACAAAAATGATGTGTCCTGAAAAACCACAGAGACTTTGGGGTTGTCATGTTGGGGCAGAAATTTCTGTCTGAGAACTTTTTGAAAAGTTTCAATTAACCTTTTTTTTTTTTTTTTTTTTTTTTTTTTTTCTTTTTTTTTTTTTTTTTTTTTTTCTTTTTCCCTGCAGAGATCCTTTTCCATACCTTTTGGGGAACTTCCCTCTGCTGGTCTCCCAGGTCAGGCCATTTCCCAAGGTTCCTTCCCAAAGTGAGGAGTAGCCCATGGCCTCCACTCTCCACTGGAACCAAAGGAAGCACAGAGCTTGCTGTTGTGGGAGAAGAGCTTCTCTTTCCTTTCCCTTTGGGGCAGGTTGGTATGTTCTCATTTGATAAAGGGAGGTTTAAACTCTGGAGGTGTTGCATTTCAAACTGCTCCAGCCTCGAGCTCTAGTGTGGGTATCCTTGGACAAAAGGCCTCCCTGTGTGAGCTCCCAGTGGGCTGGTTCAGTAAGGAAGTTGATATTTCAGGCTTGTGACTGCTGAAAGCAGTTGGTGTCTGGAGGTGTCCGGAGCTGAGAGCGACTACTTTTCTCGCCTGGCTGCAGAAAAGGTAGTTGGAAAGTGGGGATTGCACTTGCAGAGATGGCAATCGGGTGTTTTCCAAGAAATGGGCTGGCAGGGAGGCAGGTCTTGTGCTCAACTGGCTGTGTGTTTGTTTTGGTGGTGGGGAGATGTTGTAATGAATCAGCCGAGACTCCATATCCTTCATGCAGATAAAGCCAATTCTTTATTCACATCGCTTCTTTTGTCCAGTTTTCAGGGACCTCATGCACCACACCCGTTGGCGGGTAGTTTCCTTACTGCCTCATTTATTGGTCAGAAGGTCATTTGTGTGTATATGCTAAGTTTCAGGTTGTTTCCATTTTTCCTTGGTGGGTTCTGATGGAACAGAGCTAATATTTATGCAGATGCACTTGTTTTTCTCCCTAAGAATAGGCAGTTGTGTGAACAAACTTCTCTTTCTCTAAACAGTTTTCAACTGGGAACTTGCAAGCTATTGCTCGCTGCTTAGCTAAAGTAGCATGGCCTCATCCATATTCCATAAGACCTTTCTTTAATAACATTTTTTACCTGTCTGCAACAGGGAGAGTCACAGACACAGACACAGACACCAGCTGAAGCAACAGTGTCATTTACTATCATGCAGGAGTGCAAAGACAAATCAGAAAAGAAGGTGGTAAGCAATGCACCTTATCACTGGTACAAAAGGTTGCCTCTAGTGGTTAAGAAAGATACATCAGCAGACACCCTTTTTACTTTATCCTTCATCCAGATCCACTCATCAGGTGGGGAAAGCTGTCCCAGCAAAGCTCGGGAAAGTCACTGCGAGGAACTAGGAAATCCTACACTGCCTCCCCCTTTCTTGGCCACCAGGCTTCTGACTGCACTGTGAGAGTAGCCCAGCTTTGACAGTGGTGAACGAGCAATCTGACAGACCTTCTGGGGCAGGAGATCTGATTTCCTTCTCCTCTTGGTTTTCTCCCTGAGCCTGTCCAGGGCTCAAGGAGGAACCAAGGCCAGATGTGGCCTTGTCTGGTTTCTTCATGCTGAAAGGTAAAGATGTGTTTCACCAATGAATGAATGCATAGATCCTAATGATAGTAACACTTGGTTAAGGAGCAGATCCATTGAAAGTTTGGTTGGAAGGGTCATCCAGAGGGCAGATTTAGCTCAGGGCCTGTTGTTCAGGCCTTAGTCCTTCAGTATTTTGTGGTGCAAATCAATGCCCTGGAAAGCTGGAAACAAATGAGTCCCTCTTGAGCACGTTTCAGAGCGGGAGCAGGATTAGCCCTGCAAGGCTGGGCTAGGGCCAAGAGCAGAGGGCCAGCAGGCTGCATTTGCCCAGAGGCAGCCGTCCAGACCAAGAAGGCCACTGGTGCCCAGGGCCTGAAGTGCCCGAGGCTGCCTCCCCGCTGTGCAGCTCTGCAGAGCCCGTGGAGCGCAGGGTCCCAGGCAGCCAGGGCGGCCTGGCTGCCTTGGAGCACGAGGAGTGTCCCAGAGAAGCTGCGGCCCTTTGCTTTTTAACTGTTGCTCAGAGTCTTGTCATTAGTCCACACTGTCTGACATGTTTTCCTTTCCTCTGGCATATTGAAGAGAGCTTTTTGAGAAAAGTGGCTGATGTAGCTTCTGCTGGTGCTGGTGCTTTTGTCTGCAGGTCAGGGCAGGTGGTTTGAACCAAGGACGGAGTCCGCAGTTAACACTGCAGTTTTGCCAAGCCAAGAAAACCATTCACAACTGGGTGACCGATGCTGAGCAGCTTTGCTAGTTTTTGGAAAGTTATCACCTTAAAAAACCCAACAAATGTTCCTACATGAGGGTACCAGCAGTGTACCAAAGATCCCAACTTTTTCCACCTCTTTTCTGTGTCTTTGGTGTTTCTAAGTTCCCCATTCCCCAGCAGGAATGAAAGCATGTATGATAATGTGAGTGATTTGAGAGCTCTGTGTTGTGCCCTGCCACATCAGCGTTGATGACAGGCTGGACATGGACAGGTGTGTCGAGTTCAATTCATCCCAGTTCTGTGCCAACAGCAGCCCCAAGATGCCGAGAAGAACAAGGACGGTGGGTGGGTGTGCACGCACAGCCCTGTGGCCTGACTGCTGTGTGGGCAGAAGGTTCTCAACAGCAGTACATCTTCACTCCCCCAAGTGGGAAGAATATATCAGATCTATATGAAATGAAAATATTTATGAAACTGCACTCAATGGTACATATTTATATGTATCATAGATGCAATTTATCAAATATAATGCTGCATATTCTATATTTTGATATGCCATAATCAATAGAATATATCAAATATAGAGTTGATCTTTCCCTAAGCTATTGCCTGTGGGTCCTAGAGGCCATCTCCTAGTGTTACTACATTTGTGCCTTCTGGTACTAGTTCTTACAGCAGCAACTCCCCTGGGAGTTCCTCCAGGGAACTTCACAGCAAGGGCTTCCATCACTGTCGTGGCTGTGGGAACTTGTTGCTTGCCATTTCTCCCCCAGAATCCTTGTGGATTCTGGAGCATGTCAGCACAGGTGTCCATGGCCCTTCCTTCATCGCCGGCCTGCAGCACTCACAGCCCTGCGGCCTCCCCCTTGCTGCAGCTCGTTTGCAAAGTGCTGCCAAAGGCAGCGGAGCTGGCTCAGGATCCCTGTTGGCTCCTGGGCTCCAGGATGACCTTCAGAGGGACACTTGGAGCACTTCCTGAAGAGCTGCCCATGGCATGGCGGGTGGATTTGTCCTCCCTGGGTGGCTCTGGTTGGAGCTGGATGCTTCGTGGAATCCCGGAGTTTTCTCAGCGGCCTTTGGAGCGAGTTCTCAGCCAAGGTGTGGCTCTGCTGCCATCCCAAATCTGCACCTGCCTTGCCCAGCCTGAGTGCAAGTGGGGCATGTGCTGGGCATGGATGGAGATTTCCATGGCCAAAATCCTCCAGTATATAAAACTGCTCATTGCTCTGGACAGCACAAATCACAAAACACCCATCGCAGTTGACAATTGTAATTTCTTGCAGATTCCTACAGCTGCGCTGCTGATCAACAAATACACCAGAATTGATTTCACATGGAAAATGTAATTTATTACAAATTGCTACACCTGCGCTGACAATACAGAACTATGCCGATGTCAATTTGAGTCTTAAAAAAAGGAATTTATTAGATTTTTACAACAATGCTATGTAAAAATATAGAAATATCCACTTCAGTTAAGAAAACTTAATTTATTGCCAACATCGACAACAAGTCACTAGACACAAAGATCAATTAGGTGTTTAGCAACTTAATTTATTACGTATTACTGCAAGCCTAAAGCCCATCTAGGAATACAAAAATATCAGTATTTCTATCTAAACAGTCGTCTACAAAGATCTCAATCGATACAATGACACAACTATACATCTCCAAACATGTTTAAATAGAAAGATACACCCAGATACACCCACCTCAAAATACAGAAGTCAATACACAGATGTAAATAGAAAACTAGATATATTTACTTCTAGGAATACCAATATACCTAATTAAAGAGCCATATAACTCCAACTGCATAAACAGAAATACCTACACAACTGTATTCATAGGAAATAGAATTAAAACACACATAGAACAGCATACTTACATATACATATACATATACTTACATCCATATATACATATGTTATTACAAAGATGTATGCATATATACAGACACATATATATGTAGCATACATTTATAAATATACCAAGATACATACAGAAATATTCCTATACAAATAGTAACTTGCATATATAAATATCCATGTAATTATTCCTCTCTATGCTACAGTCCATTTATCTTTAAACAGTAATCTAAGCAGAGGGATTCCTGCCACCCCATCTTCAAAGCCTTTCACTCTGTTCTTGCTTCCTCCCCTGCAGAGCAGCACCCCTGGACAAGGACAGCAGATGTCACTGGCTCAGGGGACAGTGCCTGGGGCCACCGGCAGCTCCCAGCGCTCCAGGGACAGCCGAGGCTGGAACTGCTGCTCCGCCCGGCCTGGCCGCCAGCTCGGACCCAGCACAGCAACAGGGGACACAGGGGGCACAGGGGGAGAAACAAGAGCTGAAACAGGCAGCTGAGGGGGGAAAGAGGTAAAAATGCAGCCTAGGCCTACACAAATATCACTCTATCCGTCTCTATCGATTCACAGACCGTCACAGGGCTTTGCTTTGTGATGTCAGGGCACGGTTGCCACGTGGTCGTGGTGACATCGCAAGGTTGCCTTGGTGCACGGAAGGCCTCAGGGGTGTCAGAGCAGCTCTTGAGCTTGCTCAGTGCAGGAACTTGGTCCTGTGCTTGAGGCTTTTGTCAGTGGGCAGCTGCTGACTGACAGGAGACTCCTTTTAGCTAGCGTTAGAGCGCAGTCTGCAAACTTGCACAGCAGTTGCCACAATGATTGGGCAACTCGCCGCTGCAGTTTTCACTGTTTATGGAGTTACTTATTCCTGCTATTTCCTGACTCACCTGGCAGGTAAGTCGAGGTTTTCCCTGGGTGTCACCTAACCTGGTTTTTGTGTCTTCCTGCTCTTTCTTAAGTGACTG
This sequence comes from Chamaea fasciata, assembly GCF_029207755.1. Classification (NCBI taxonomy): domain Eukaryota; kingdom Metazoa; phylum Chordata; class Aves; order Passeriformes; family Sylviidae; genus Chamaea; species Chamaea fasciata. Next base: position 47,602 of record NW_027094462.1, read on the forward strand.
AGTTGATTTGGAAACAGAAAGGCCATTGGGATGCCGCTTGGGTAAAGCTCCTGTCAACATGTTCAGCTCAAAAGGGGGTGTGTGTAGCCAGGGCCGTGCGGGCAGCATTTGCAAGGGAACCTGCAGGAGTTGCGTTCCCTCCGTGGGAGAGTCTGTGGCAGCAGAGTTTGCCAATTCCTCCATTGCTGGGTCGAGCAGGACAACTTTGAAAATGTAGACTGGGAGGCCTTCTTGGAAGGTCTTCTAAAAATGGTTGTCTCCAGTTTTCTCAAAGCATCTGCTTCATTTTCCCTTGCCTACTGCAGGTCACCTGAGCCGGGTATTCAGAGGTGCTGATCCTGAGGTGAGTAAGGAAAGAACATTTGATGTTCCTGGTGTTTAAAATTGTGCAGCAAGCTGTGAGCTTGGCCTGTGGCAGTAGAGTGTAGAGGGCCAGCTGAGTAGGCTGCAAGAAAATCCATTTCCATGTCTGCTGCAGCAAGAGCAAAGGCATCACTGCCTATTTCCTAATTTTCCATTCCAGAGCTTTAAAAGAACTAAAAGATCAGCTTTGCAGAGAGAATGGTGCTTCCTGATAGTAGTCAGGGGGGAATATGTAATTTGGAGCAATTTGCAGTGTCCAGTTGAATCAGCCCATTAGAATTTAGTCAGAGTGACTTAGAATCCCCTTGCTCTCCAAGTTGATGATTTGTGCTTAGTAGAGCTGGTTCTAGAGCTGAAGAGAAAGAAGGTTCTAAATGATGGGTCATGGCCTGTGTCTCACGCTCCTGTCTGTCCACAGATCCCAGAACCAAGAGCAGACTCTCCTCCGGCTTCCTCTGCTCCTGGACAAGAAGCCGAAGAGGAGCCAAATGACCAAAAGGCTCCAGCTGTGGTCACACCACAGCCGGAACTTTCCCAGACAGTAAGTGCCACTTCTGGAGGGTGCTGTCTTTAGTGCGAGGCAGAGCTGCAAGTTTCTGAGCAGCCAGCTCTTGCTGTTGGTGGCTGAGAATGCTGAGTGCTGCAGTCCTGCCAGACCTAGCCATTCCCCTCAGCCAGTGACAGCTGGAAAATGGGCTTTGAGCTGCCATGTTTAGGCCCCAGCTTGCTGGGATTCTGATAGGGGCCAGCCTGGAGCAGGAAGGTTCCCTGTCTGCAGAGGAGGGAGCATGTCAAAGGCACTGTGCTCAGCCTTGGTGGATACGTAGGGGACGCTGTGGTCTGGGGACACCTGTCCCCCTCCACAGACGTGCCAAGTACCCACAGGCACCAAAAGTCTTGATCTGACAACACAAGCTCTTTGAGGTGGTTTGTCCCCGTGAGCTTCTTGGCTGTGCTTACCCGGGAGCATTTCAGAGACACGCTGGGGACGTGGAGTTGCTGTTTGAAGACAGGGATCTTGGTGCCTTTGTTGCCAGGTTGTTCTTTTGCCTCTTCAGGCAGAGCAGTCAGTAGCAGAGCTGGCAGGCACTCGGAGTCCACCTGTCTTTTGGCTTTTAATAAGCTGCTAAGAGATGATGTGTTGTCCGTGAATCTTTGGGGGGCCACTCTTCTCTTGTGTGGTAAAAGACACGTTCCCTGTCAGCTTCCAAAGAGGCTGTTGGAGCTTCAGCCCCAGATGGAGGCTGATTGTACTGCTAGTGTCACAGTGGGACAGAGTGAAGGGCAGGGAGAGGGGAATTCAATGGAGCTCTTGGGACTGAGGAGGCCAGGAGTCCCCCAGGCACTGAAAGCACAGAGCCTTGTCATCTGCAGAGATCAGCACTGGGACAGGAGGGTTACAGTGGAAGCAGAGGTGGGCAGGGAAGCAGAAAGAAGTGGCTGAATGAATATGATTTGTACGCTGAAAAAGGAAAAAGCTGAGCCTGATGGCATCTCCCAGTCACTTGCTCTGCATTTGTTTGTACAGAACGTGGAGGCAGAGGCACAAGCAGAACCGCCCAAACCTCCGAGTGACACGATGGCAGCGAGGAGGAAGAGCAGGGAAGACATCAGAAGAACTGAGGATCAATGGAAACTCCATCAGGAGAGGGGCAATCAACAAAACCATGTAAGCGGAGGAGTAGTAGCCACTCCCCTGATGGAAGGTTCTGTCTCCTGTTCTTTACGGAACTTTGGAGACAAGCTGCAGGCAGAGCTGCAGAAAACTCGGGCTAGGATCAAGGCACGGGAGAAGAGGCTGGAGGAAGAAATAGAGATTCTAGCAGAAGACCGAGCGAAAATTTGTCTCCTCCTTGAGAAGCGAGAGGCTCTACAGAAACAAGTGAGTGAATGAGCAATAGCCACTGCAGTCACCAACCTGGTGCTTTCTGCCCTTCTTGCCTTTCCCCTGCAGAGCAGCAGGGGGGTGGGGTGATGCCTCTGAGTGCCATCCTGCTCCAGTGTGTGCCACAGGCACTCTGAAGGACACTCCCTGCTCTGCTGAATCTCAGCTGCTGCCCTGCACAGTGGCACTAGTGCTTTGGCCTTTTGGCCAGCAGTCATCTGAATGCATTCCTGCTGGCCTCTTCCTGCTCTCCTTGTTTCTTGAGGTGTTCTTGCAGGTGAACACGGTGACCCAGATGGATCTGGAAAGAAGCTGTCTGTATCCCTTGTGAATCTGGTCCTCTCCCTTTCCTCAGAGTCGATGACTCTTGGCTGACAGGGACAAGCTGGACTCTCTGACTGCTTTGCTCTCTTTGACTTGAGGTGGAAGTGTTGACATCTCGCCTGGCAGCCTGCAAAGATTTCCATCAAGTGACTGGCAGCAAGGAGCCCCAAGATTCCTGTGAGGCACAGAAACTGTCCCAAGCAGCAGCGCTGCCGGTTGGGCACGTTCAGAAGATGCCGGAGGAAAAGAGGACTCCATGGGAGAAGGTAGAACATTTGAACAAAGAGCTGCAAGTGTGTCTGCAGCCCTTGGAGGGGGAAAAGCGTCCTTGGGAGAAAGTGGAATGGTCATTTTGGCAGTCACCCTTCAGAAAACCCACGCAAATGCATTTTGGAGAAAATGGACAATGAATCTGGCCTTGCACTCCAGTCAAACCAGCCTTTGGCTTTGAGCCATCCAGTTTGAGGAGTGGACATCAGAACAAACCCATGGCAGAGCCCTGCATGTGGCTGACAGCATCTTGCTAAGGGCTTGCATTTGAAATGGGATCTGGGGCTAATCTCTGCCAGCCACTTTTCTTTCTGACACCAACTCCTTTGTTGTCTCAGATCTCCACAGGCTCTTCTGTTGAACCTGCAGGAGCAGCAGTGTCACCTGAAGGCACTAGTGCTGGCCAAGCTGTGCAGTGGAACCCGGGCAGTTCGTTCATCTCCAGCACTGACACGGCTTCTGCTCAGCAACAGGAGATGGAGGATGATGAGGATGAGTCCCTGGAGCTCCTGAGTATGTCTTGTGTCTTTCTTCTCTGAGGGACAGTGTATTGTGTGCACGTGTCAGCACAGCTGGACCCAATGATTCTCCTCCCTTTGGTGTCCCAGGAGCATTTAGGGCTCCCCACAGGAAAGGCTGTGCTCCAAGGCAGCAAGAGAGTGCTCTGGGTGTTCCCACTGCCTCTGAGGGCAGCTTGGACGTGCCTGGGGTTTGCCTGAGCTTCCCCAGCTGCTAAAGGCAGAAGCAGGGGTTGTCCTTGCATCAGCAGAAGGCTGTGAGCTAGCAAATGATTTGGGCAAGTCCTGTGTGCTAGTGGCCAAACTGGATAGAATAGTCAGCTTCCTAAATTCTCCTTAGACTCCTGACTTCTCATCTGCCATCCGAGCAAAAAAATACCTTCATGGAAATTGATTGGTTTTGGCATTTTGTCTTTTGGTTGTGGTTTTAGTTTGGGTTTTTTTCCGGATTTTTTTTGGGTAGAGGTTTTTTTCTCCATCTTGAAGGAGCTCTTCTGCCCCATGTGTCTTAGTGACGTCATTTTGATGATGTTCTTATTTACCACTACTACATCTGCAGGGTTTTTAATGAGAATATTATATATTTGTCAGTGAGGAATCTTTGGAAAGAACATCAGGTGACAGCAGAAACAGAGAGCAAGAGCTGTTTTTTTTGTGCCCCCAATGAAAAAAAACAGATCTTTTTATTACAATCTGTATTTCATATCCTAGTTTTGTTCCTAGAAAGATACATCCAAGAGACATAGGCCTGGGACATGATCAGATAAAAGTGCACTGTAGGCATTTCTCAAGTGTGAGCCTCGAGCCCATCTGCTGTATATTCCTCAGATCCATGACACTTTTTCCTACCTGATTCCCAGTCATTCCCATGACTGTTAGAATGCTACCCACTGGCCCAAGCCCTGCTCAGATCAGTCTCTAGGAAAACACATCAAGCCCTTTGTGATTCTACAGCACAAGTCATTGAAGCTGCTTCTTGCCCAGAGCAGCTGCCGGTCCTGTGCCCTCAGATAAGACCTGGTGGGGCTGAGAAGAGAGCCCAGCTGACTCTCTGTCTCCCGTCACCTGTTGGCACAAAAGGGCACTGACGTGCACCTGGGTGTGTCTGCTCTCCAAGCCAATCCTGCCGTGTCCTCAGTGGGGGCAGCAGCTTGGAAGGGGCTGGGTGTGGCCGTGCCTTCTTGCCATTGCTTGTCAGTGCTGGTGCCTGGGCTTTGGCAGCTTTGTGGCGGTGGCTGCCCTGGCCCTAAGGGCTGGTGTGAGCGCCGAGGCTGGAGCCTTCCTTAGCTGGGAGAGTGCCGCTGCCGGCCGGCCGCTGCAGCGCGGAGCTGCCCCGAGGCAGCAGCCCCTGCTCTGGGCTGGCTCCTGCACGGCCTGGGCTGGGCTCACAGAGGGTCAGCATCTCCTCTGGGCAGCTGTCCGTGTCCCGCCGGCACCTGAGGAGCACTGCTGTCCTTGCTGCCCTTGCCCGCTGCGGGAAGGTGGGCACGTGTGCGGGGCTGAGAGGGCGAGTGCAATGGCAGGGACTGATCCCTGCTGTCAGGGGGAGGAGAAGCAGTGTGGTTCTTCACGTGGGCCACGGGCAAGGGCGTCTTCCAGCTCAGCCTGCTCCTCAAGGGTGAGGGTCCTGCTGCTGAAGGCCCCTTGGGATTGGTTAGAGCATGAGCTGCTTGGGTTTACAAAGGGAAAGGCATTCTTTTGGTAAAGTGCTGCAAGGTGGGGAAGATGCCCTCCTCTCCTGGGAATGCATCTCCCTGTGCTTTGTTTGCTGTCAAGAGATCTCTTCAAAGGACTGTAGAAATCAGTGCTGGCCTGCTTGTACTGCAGAGCTGCCTGTCTTGTTGCAGTTCTTGCAGTTGTTGTTGTTACGCAGCTGGCCACAAAGGACTCAGAAGGCCAGACTGCACAGCCCCAGCAGGGCTGCCTTTTATATCTCCTGGATAGTGGGATCTCTGCTTTCAAGTGAACATCTTGCATTTTGTTTCCCTCAGGGCAAATGGCGAGCATGGAAAATCCCCGAAAGAAATACATTGAAGAGGAAATTGTTGGCAGAGGGTGAGTCCAACCACAGTTACTTGTACACAATCTTGGGGCAACGATTTGCTGCTGGAATATCTGTCAAGGGTGAAGTCAGGCAAGTTGCAAACATATTCAGACACTGGGGTTAGTCTGCCCCATCTCTCAGTACCAGCCAGAATTTGGAAGTGTGGTCAGAAGGAATTGTCAAAGACACTTGGATTTCATTGCCAGAAACAGCAACCACCCCTTTTTGTAGCAGGCAGATAACTGTTTGAAGGAACATTTCTTCCCAAGAGTTTGCTGAAGGAAATAGTGTGATCAGGATAAAAACTGCCCAGTTTAGAAACTGAAATCCAAGATGAAAGAATCACCTGGCCTTTTGAGCTGAGGCACTAAACCCCAATGCTTCAGAAACAGGCCCAGTGCCCATGCACTGGAGAGGAAAATGCATCATCTGCCTTCTGGCAGAGCCCTCCTGCATGCTGCAGGTTGGAGGCATTTCCAGCAGACATCTCCTGTCTGGACTGGCTTTCACTCCAAGGTCTAAATGGCTTCTCCTTTCTTTGCTGCTGTTTTGTTTCTAGGGCTTTTGGAGAGGTTTGCAGAGCCATCGACACTGCCACAGGACGACAGGTAAATGTCAAGAGCCCCTGCAGATTCTGCTGCTCTCCAGGGCTTTCCTCTCTCGTGTCAGCTGTGGCTGCAGCTGTGGCTAGAGCTGTGCTGCAAAGGAACAAGAAGCACGGACTGGTGCCAGCCAGCCAGCTGCATTTGGGACAGTCTTTGTCCTGCTCAGCTGCCAGAAGGAAGGCAAGGAGGGCAGCGGTTCCTTTCAGAGAAGGACGCTCTCCCTGGCTCTCAATTGCTCCAACAAAGGTGGTGCCTTGCAGCATCTCACTGCTCTCTGGGGCTACGGCTTCAGAGTCCTCAATTCCCATTTCTGGCTGCCAGCAAATACATCTGAATGTTCCTGCCAGTTCCTTAGCCACCTGCAGTGCTGCACTTGGGAACTGCACGTAGGGAGAGATCTGCAAGGCGTCCCTAAAAGCCCTAAGCCTTGCCTATAGCCCGAGATGTATCCACAGAGTACCAAGGCACGCATTTCTTCCTCTGAAGTACGGACAGAGAAACAGAGAGTGTGCTCAGAGCTTTGGGGGGTGAGAGTTGAGACACCATTTTTAACAAGTGGACAAGGCAAATTGTGGTCAGTGGCCACGTGTCCTGGAACTGGCCCCCAAAGGAGCAGAGAAATGAGCTGTAGGAATGTCAGTTCCTAATTACTCCTTTGTCTAATCGCAAGGCACTTTGGCAGAGCTCACCTGTGTCATTGCAAAATCACTCGCTCCATGTGTGTTGTGGTCTCATTCCACCAGCTTCTAAAGTTACTGATTTTCTGTGTCATTCTAGGTGGCCATTAAGAAAATCAATCTTCAAGGACTGAATAGGAATCAACAAGCGCTTAATGAAATCATGATCATAAAGAAGAATAAGAGTCCCCATATTGTGGATTATTTAGACAGGTGAGTGGTCATGGTCTCTTCCCATGAAGGTTTGTTTCCGTAGTAAGAGCATGCGAGGTTAAAACCCCACTTTGGACACTGGCAGAAAATAGAGCTGTTAATAATCAGTTAATTATTATTTCTCTACTCATCTCCAATGGATGGGAAGAGAGTGTATTTTGCCTGCGTGTGTCTTCCCTGACTTTCAAACACTGAGCTGGAACATTGGCCAAAAACCTGAATCAACCCTCCCATACTAAGTCAATACCTTGTAAGCTCACTGCCTCCATGTTGTCTCAAGATTGATTTTTTCAAGTTTCTTCAATGCTGATGAAGCATGCTAGAGAGGATTTCCCTTGGATTGTTGCCCCTCTTTTCCAGGGCTGGCCATGCCAGGAACACTAGGTGCTCCTTTCCAGAAATACCATGCGGGACAGGTTTTTCATCTTGGCTGATACTAAACTGTACTTTTTGCTTGCTGGCCATCTAAAATATCTCCTTTTTCACAGATGTGCTGTTCTCCTTGAGACTGCACAGACTGCAAACAATGCACAGCCTAAAGGGAGTGTCTATTCCTTGAATTCTGTCCTTGTCACAAAGGGACCCGGAAACAAGAATCAAGCAAAGAAACCAATGTATGCATGTTCATCTGCATGGCCTTGTTCCCTTCTTTCAGCTACCTTGTGCTCGACGAACTCTGGCTGGTGATGGAGTACATGGATGGAGGCTCTCTGGATGATGTCATCGCTGAGGTTCGCATATGTGAACACCACGTTGCAACCATCAGTCGAGAGGTGAGGGATCCCATCTGTGCGTCCCAGGGCTTGGGCAGTATTGTCTGGGAAAGGGGCTCAGGACAGGAGTGATTCCGTGAGCCAGGCTTTGTTTCTGTGTGGCTGATATGCTCTGGGCAAGCAAGAGCCTCTCAAGTGAACAGCCTGCCAGTGCCCCTGCACTCACTGGACTCTGTTCTTGTCCTCTTCTCTCCCGCTGTTGCATTCTCACTCTGGCTCTTGTATTTGCTCTTCTCCATCTTGCCTCTTTGGCCTGTCTGCACTGCATTCCTTGCCTGTAAAAGCAAAGGTGGGGGTGGCACTGTTTGAAAGGAGCAGCAAAGAAGAAAGACTCATTTCTCTGAGTCCTCAGCTGGAAAGGTTAGCAGTGCAGCCAGAGTGCTCTGTACTTCTGAGCACATGCACTGCAGCAGCAGTCATCCTGGCTGGTTTGCAGGGCAGAGTCTACACCAGCAGTTGCTGTTGCTCTTTGACAAGCTGACATGCCTTTCTTTAGAAAGGTGCTGCTCTGCCTGTGTTGGAGCAGCGAGCTCTTGCCCTCAACGGCACTGTCTTCTGCCATTACTCCTCATTCCCCTGCAGAGGGAATCTTGGAGAGCTCTTTCCTTTGTTGTGTGATAAAATCACATCACTGATTTTTGCCCTCCCGTTTCTGGTTTCTCTCTCAGTGCCTGCAAGGACTGGATTTTCTCCATTCCAACAACGTGATACACCGAGATGTGAAGAGCCTCAACATTCTCCTCAAAACGGATGGCTCTGTCAAGCTGGGTCAGTATATTCTTGGGCAGGTGCAGCGTTCCAGGGATATGTGGGCTGTGGGGCTGCTTTTGAGTGAGTGCCAGCCCCCCCAAAATGGTGCTGGTGGCAGTGCAGGGAGCCTGTTGTGAGCTGAGCACACGGTGGCAACGTGCACAGACCAATGGCAAGGATCGAGCAGTGCACAGTGGCATTGCTCTGTGTGTGTCCCTTCCAGAGGGAGGGGGCTACAAGTCTAAAGCTTCAGGGGAAGAAAAGACACTGCTGGAGGCCGTGTAAAAAATGTGGGGATTTTTGAAGCAGCCAATGCCATATTTCCTTGGCTAAAGTCCTGAGGAAACAGAGCAGGGACAGTTGTCCAGGAGATTCAGCAGCACATTCTCCAACTTCAACTGGGCAATTCTTTTCCTTGCTTTCCTAATTGCACAGGATTCAAATAAAAACGGTCTTTTGCTTTCTCCCCAGCTGATTTTGGCCTCTCTGCTCAACTCACCTATGAGCAGAGTAGACGGAGATCGGTGACCGGGACTGCTTGGTGGATGGCGCCTGAAATTGCAAAAGCTGAGTCCTATGGCCCCAAAGCAGACATCTGGTCTTTTGGAATTGTGGGCATTGAAATGGTGGAAGGAGAACCTCCTTACGGGAATAAAGGTCCTCTCGTGGTAAGGTGTAAATACTCTCTGATCCCGCTGTCTTTCTCCCCCATCCCACGTTCTGTGTGCCATTGGACAAAATTCCATTGCCATCTGCTGGAACTACTTTCACCATGGTCCCTTTCTGAAAAAGTCCCGGCAGCACATCAGCATCTGCTGGGGTTTTGGTTGCATCCATGGGGGAACTCAAGCCTTAGCCCAGGCAGACAATCTCCCTTCTCAGGCAACATTGGGCTTTGGCTTAGAAGTCGTTCCAGCTCTTTTGGCCGTGTAGATGGCCCTACTAACAGGAAACAAGCATCTTAGAGCTGCTGTTCTCTTTCCTGAAATGAAGGAAAGAAACCCAAACCCAACAAAGTTTCTAAAGCAGTGGTTTGGAGAGAAGTGTACCCCCATTCTTCTCACAGGGAAACTTGCCTTAACTGAGGGATTTCCTTTCTTTACTTTTAATTACCATTGTTTTCAAGAACCAAGGAAAAAGCTTGATGACTTTTATAGCAGCTGTGCTTAAGGGACCAACAAGTGCTGCAGGGATGCTTTTCATGTCATACTCCTTGGAAATACTAGAGTGAGTTAGTAGAGCAAAGTCCCTCTTCCAACTAGCCTGTCAAGCTGGTCAGGTGAATCCTCGGAGAAGCAAAGGTGCTTTTGCTGATGTAGTTTCCACTAAGGAGGTCAGTCAATGAAATCAGCTGCCAGGGCAAGATCTGCTGGATGCTGGAAAAGCTGTGACTGCATCAGGCTTTGGGTTTTTTGTTGGTCCAGGAAAGTCATCTCTTCCTCTGTGCCACGGCAGAAACTGCCACTGCAGAGTGCAGCTGAAACAATGGGATCTGGGAGAGCAGTTCCAGATGTGAAAGAAGCAGCTGAGAGACTCGTCTTTCCTTTTTCTCCAGGCTCGATTCCTGATAGCCACCAAAGGGATCCCAGAGCTGCAGCAGCCCAAGCTCCTCTCCCCTTTGCTGCGTGACTTCCTGAGCTGCTGCCTGCAGAGAGACGAGGAGCGGCGCTGGTCTGCCAAGGGGCTGCAGGGGAAACAGTGTCCCAGGGACGGGCTCCTCCTGCACTGAAGTGCCAGGCATCAGATGAGCCTCGTCCTCCTCACCTCCACTCTTGGTGCTGTTCAAATGAGAACAGCCAGGAATCCTAGACTGGGCTGGGCTGGCAGGGACCTGTAAGGGTCATCTGGTCCAAGTGCCCTGCAATGAGCAGGGGCGTCTTTCAAGAGATCAGGATGCTCAGACCTGAAATATTTCCAGGCCTGGGACATTTAGCAGCTCTTGCAGTAAGCTGTGCCACTGTTGTCCCACTGTTGCTCCTTAGACCTACTCTGACTCAATCCCCATTTTCATTGAAAAAAAGATTACCCTTATTTTGGGGCTCTTAGCTTGGAAAGTAATGGTTCATTCTTGGCTTTTTTGTTTTCCTTTGTGCAGCATCCATTTGTAACATCGGCCAAGCCTACATCCAGCCTGGTGCCACTCATCCTTACCTTTAAGAGGTGGAAGGAGTTGACAGGAATGGACCAGTCACTTAAAAACTTTTTCTTCCATCACCAGCATCGTAGTGGATTGTAGAGTAGGATTTTAGCCTAGGATTGTAGGGTAGTATTTTGGCCTAGGATTGTAAATAAAGTTTCTGAAACCTCAAGTCATTTTGAAGATTCTCCTCCTTCTGAGCCTGTGAGAATGCTCAACATTTCCTTCTGAACTGTCCATTTTTGCTTAGAGGTGGAAAGTGACATTGATGCCTTCTTTGGTACGGTTTGAAGGGGGAGTAGGCTCTTCTTTCGTCATGCTCTCCGGACCGCAGTGCCTTTGGAATATGGCCCAGGGGCTGGGTTTTACCCAGCTGTGGCACTTGTGTTTGAGGCAGAAAGGGCAGTGGCATTTGCAGGCAGAACCAAAGGACGAGTGGGGCAGCCCAAATACCCTGTGCAGATGCAGGCCTTGAGCTCTGACTCGAGAGCATTTGGGTTGCTGCCACTTGCATTTGTATCCCTAAGTGCAATCTCTTTGTCTGGGGGAGAGTTTTGCCCAAGTGAGACAGCAGAAAGATCAGGGAGGCTGCTGGGAAAGGCGCAGAGCTGGTGCAGAGCTGTCAGTGGCTGCAGGGTGAGCCCAGGCCCTGCCTTGCCCAGGCTGGAGCCCCAGCAGAGCCCTGGCAGAGCCCGGAGCAGCCTGAGCCTGGGCAGAGGCAGCTGCAAGGAGGCCCTTGGAGCTGCAAGAGGCAGCAGCCCGGCCCTGGGTGCCTCTTGGGGGCCCCGGGCGAATCCTGCGCTCTCAGAGCCCAGCTGGCAGCCGGCTGCTCCCGAGGGGAAGCGTGGCCGTGCTGGGCACAGCACAGACCGGTGGCATCGGCCGTCCGGAGCGTGCACAGGAGCAGAGAAAGGCAAACCACAGGCGAGGGCTGCAGGCCTGGCTGAGGATTGCCACCCTTGTGCCGGCTGCCCTCTAACTCCTGGCCAAGGCGAGCAGTGTGTGCAGCGCTCTGGGCACAGGGGAGGGAGCCGGGCTGCTCCGCAGGCTCCGGCACAGGGCAGCCTCCTTCAGGCACGGCGCTTCTGCCGGGGGAAGCGAGGCCAGCGGCAGGCAGGGACAGCTTGTCAGGTCACATCTGCAGGAGCCGGGGCCTCACACGGCTCTGGGAGGAAGCGCCTGCAGTGCTGGAGTTGTGCACTGAGCCAGAGCAAAGGGGTGAAATGCAGAGTGTTCTGCAGAAATATTCCAGGGCGCCAGGCCAGCCTGCTTTGAGCTCTCTGGCACACAGCAAGCACTGTGCAATGCAGCCCTGAGCTGCTGGGAGAAGGGTGTTAGAAAGGAGCCAACTCTTAGATGAAATTAAATGGGGAAAAAGTCCTCAAAGCCAAAGAGAACTGTTTCTTAGGAAGGATTCCCCTGAGCTGGGTGTGTATCTCCCTCTCCCAAGAGCCAAACACACACACAACACACACAACACACACACAGAAAATGCTGCTTTTTACTGCCTTTCCCAGTCCAGGGTGAACCGTGTCCCCTTTCCCTTTGGCTGGGTAAAAGGAAACTTGTATTCTGTCCCCACCGCCTCCTTTTCTGTCCCCTCCCCTCTTCTCCTACTTCCCTTTTGGTTTGGTCTTCACGCTGGCCTTTCTCCCAGCTCACAGCAACACCCAACAAATCAACTAGAACCAATCCAAACCCTAAATAACAACCCCAAGAACCAACAGTTTTCGTTCTTTCTTCTAATAACCCTGCAGCTGCAGCAAAATATTACCTCCTATCTCACTGAGGGAATCGGGCATGAGCCTGTGGCTCGTGCTTGAGCAGTGAACTGATTTGGAAGGGAGCAGAAGGGTTTCAGTAGGCAGTTTGTGTTTTTCTTCTGAATTGCTGAAGGAAAGACACACTCTGGCTTCAGTCAGCAAAAACATTTTCAAGGTGCATTGAGGACATGCTTGTGAGCAATTCCCAGAGAAGGCAGGTTTTGAGAAAATGTTGAACTGTAACAAATTGTGAATTCCCTTTGCATTAACAGAGTGTTAAGCCCTCTATTCCTCCGGAGCAGTGATTGATGTGTGCAAGTGGCTACCTTAGCCTTGAGAATAGAGTAGTCTTCCTAAGAATGTAGCTGGAATGAATTCAAGGGGAAAAGAGTGGTTGTAGGAGGCTCTTGGGCATCAGAGGAGAATTGCAGGAATGGGATGTTCCCCAAATGACCACCTGAGACTCGCAAGAGAGCCCTACTCTCCTGTCAGTAACTTCTGAGAAGTGGTTTAAATATGTCAACTAATTTGAGGGAATGTTTAGCCTGTGAGTTTCAGCAAAGTAATGAGTAGGTCTTATTTCCATGGTTACAAATGAGTAGGTGGGATTTCTGGCTGAGCACGTGTTAGGAAAGTGATTCCCCACGCACCCAGCACTGAAATAAAGTCATGCCTCCTTTCTCACACCAAGCTGGCACCAGGGATCGGAGCCCTTCTTGGTAACTTTGATTTTAGTCGCTTCTATTGAAAGGTGAAAATGAAACCTTTTCCAGCTGTTCCCCTCGGGTTTACATTTCTGGGGGCCAAAGCTCTGTGCTGCAGGTGGCCCGGGTGTGTGCAGAGCAATGCAGCCTCCACAAAGCCCTTGGTTTCCCCACAAGTCGTCATGATTTGTTGCCAGGTGTGCCCAGCTGTGGCAGGAGAAAGAGCCCGCAGTGCAGTGGGCGCCGTGCCCTGCCCAGCCAGGGCTCTCTGGCACAGAGGAGCAGCAGCAGCACCTTTCAACCCACTCCTGCCCTGGCCTCACCTGGGACACAGAAGCCTCTGGAAATCAGCACCACCTGGCCCCTTCCCAGCCTGGAGCAGCTCCTGCTGGTGGGCACATCCTGCACTTCTACTGCTTCCGAACAGGAATCAAGGCACAGGGGGAGACGGACATACAGAGAAGCCCTGGGCTAGTGCAATAAATGGGCAAATGCATGGGGGAATGTGTTAGGAATCATTTCAGCTGTCATGCCAATCCTGCCTTCTCTCCTTTTCTCCCTTCACATTTCCTGTTCTTTTCCCTCTCACATTTCCACCCCTTCCCCCTCTCGAGTCTCACAGTTTTCCTCTCATGTTTGCCTCCCAAGTTTTACTTATTTTCCCCACCCTTTTCAGCTCCCTTTCCTCATGCTTTGCCTCTCACATTTCCCCAACTTCCCGCTTTTTCCTGCTTTTTTGTTCTCTCACGATTCTCACAATTTTCCCCTCACTTATCCTGCCCTTTTCTCCCCTCATGCTTTTCTCCTTTCCTCAGTCATTTTTCTCCAAGTTGTCTCCTCATGTTTCTCACTTTTGCCCTCATGTTTCCCAGGCTTTCCCTCTTACATTTCTCCCACTTTTCCCCTCACGTTCATCATTCTTTTCCCCTCATGTTGCTTCTACTTTTCCTCTAGCATTTTCTGCCCTTTTTTCACTCCTGTTTTCTGCCACTTTTCCCATCCAACTTCCCACCCTTTTTTTCCCCCTAATGTTTTCTGCCTTTTTCTGCCCTCTGGTTTCTCCCTCTTTTCCCCTCAGGATTCTCACAATGTTCCCCTCACATTTGCTGCCTGTTTCTCTCTCTCTGCCAGTAATTTTCTCCCTCTCTTCCCCTCACATTTCCCTCCATTTTTTCCTCTATGTTTTTCAGCCTTCCCTGATCATGTTTCTTAGAATTTTCCCATCATATTTCCTGCCTTTTCCTCCTCTCACCTTCCTCTCCTACTTTCACTCACATCTTCACCATTTTCCCCTCAGTTTTCTCAGCCTTTCCCACTCAGGTTTCCTTCCCTTTTCCTCCCTCACACTTCCCTCCTTTTTCCACTCCCATTTCTCACACTTGTCACCTCATGTTTTCTGCCTTTTTTCCCCTCACATTTCTTAACCCACTGCTTCCTGTCAGTGACTCTTCCTCTTCAGTAGTTGATGAGCTTCTTTTCTTCTTTCCTGCAATCCCCTCCTCCAAAGAATGGGTGCCAGAGCAGCGCTCCAAGAAGCCCCTGCCCGTGTGTCTGCTGAACAGAATGGCTGTGCTCGACTTGAACAATCTCGTGAAGAACAACCTAAACTGCAGTGGACTTTCAATTCCCTCTGTTCTTCATAGTGTTCTAAAGAAATGGGTACCCTGAGGGATACAGGTCGCAGGTGAGCAGCCGCTGCACCATCCGCCTCAAGCAGATCCCATCTCCGTTTTCATCATCTCACAGTGACTGTGACTCCTGCCTGGACGAAACCACTTGTGATGCTGCTTGATGCTAATTGAAGTCCACGTGGACATTCCCAGCACTTTTTCCTGCACTTTCTGCCCACCAAGCAGAAATGGAGCTTTTTAGAAGCTTCTTACAGTGACACCTGAAAGAGCAGTGCTGCCGTCAGCACGTTCCCAGCCTTTCTTCCCTGGGAATATTTCTTTCCCAGAGCCAGCCTCACACCCTGTGTGCCCCGTAGGAAAAGTGCTTTCCCTACAAAGCTGAAGGGATTTTCAGGGAGTCCCACCCAGCAGAAAATGCCTGAGAGGGGCTGTGGATGGTGTCCAGCAGCTCCTCGTGGCCCAGCAACCTTCCCCAAACACCGAGCGCTTCCAGGAAACGGGAAAGAAACACACATCCCATGGGCCTGGGAAGAGGGTCTGGCTGAATCTCTGCTCCTCACACACATCTTCAGGGGAAGGAGAAAAATAAACGGGCTCCAAACAGGATAAATGGCTCCCTGCGGGGCTTGGCTGGGGGTTTATCCTACAGCCACAGCATCCCAGTCCCAATGGATGCAGGGCCTGGCTCAATCCCAGTTTGGGGCTGGAAGAAAAGCACCAACAATCAGCTTTGCTGAGGCAGCAGCCTGTGGTGGAGCTGTGAGAAAACCTTGGTGCTGTTGCAATGTTTTCCTCGTTGCTTTTGTGCGCTCTGCAAACAGATTTGGCAAGCAGGCATTGTTACCCTGGGATCCTCCTCCAGGATTTATTGGGGGTGTTTAATACCTGCCACAACCACCCTGCATTTCCCTGAGCTGGCACTAAATGCTGGCCCTGAAGTGACAATTTATGGTTGGGTCTGTTGTCTCAGGATAAACCACAAAGCCAATAATGGTTGTAAAAGTGCCGCTCCCAAAGCGTCCCACTCCCAAAGAGTCCCGTTCCCAAACTGTCCCAAAATGTCCCATTCCCAGTGTCCCATTCCCAAAGTGTCCCATTCCCAAAGAGTCCCATTCCCACAGTGTCCAATTCCCAAAGTGTCTCCACTCCCAAAATGTCCCAATGTGTCCCACTCCCAGTGTCCCATTCCCAGTGTCTCACTCCCAAAGTATCCCGTTCCCAAAGTGTCCCACTCCCAGTGTCCCCTTCCCAGTGTTCCACTCCCAGGGCCTGGGGAAGCTCCTGCTGGTCATTCCCATCACCTCCCAGCTGAGGGACAAGGAAGAAAACCCAGGGATAAAATGTCTGCAACTCCTGTTCTGATAACAGCTGGGAAGGTGCTTTAGCCCCCAGGCACTGCTGCCTCCAATCCAGGTTATCTTTGGGTTGGAATCATGGAATTTGGGATGGAAGGACCTTCAAGCCCCACCCTGCCACGGGCAGGGACACCTCCCACTGTCCCAGGGGCTCCAACCTGGCCTTGGACACTCCCAGGGATCCAGGGGCAGCCACAGCTGCTCTGGGAATTCCAGCCCAGCCCTCCCCACCCTCCCAGGGAGGAATTCCTTCCCAAGATCCCATCTAAATCTCTCCTCCTGTAGTTTAAAGCCATTCCCCCTTGTCCTGGTGCTCCAGGTCCTTGTCCAAGGTCCCTCTGCAGCTCTTTCAGGCTCCCTTGTGGTCTTGGAAGGCCCCAATGAAATCTCCCCAGGTCTTTCTCTTCTCCAGGCTGGACAGCCCCAACCCCCGGTCTGAGCAAAGTCTCCTGCAGCCAGCTGCAGAAAAACGCAAAAATATCCAACAACTTCTCCAATTCTGCATTTTTAGTTAATGAAACAGATTGACGAGGGAAAACCCAAATTGCTTTATCAGCAAGGCTGAGCTGAACCAGCCCCTCCTAAACTCCTGCCCCTTCCTTGCTTTGGAAACACAGCAAATGGAAAGATGGAAACAGATGGAAACACAGCAAAAAACAAAAAAAGGAAGGATTAATTTGGTTTGATTTTTGGTATTGACCTTCTACCCCCTCACATTTCTTTTAGCACACTGTCACGATCCACTCACACAAGCGGGGTTCGTGATGGTTCGTTTTAGGGATCTCAGAGCGCAAAAGACACAGTGGGGGACAAACTCAGTTTACTCAATCACAAATGCACCTTTATTTAGTGCCAACAAATGCGATAGTGGGGAGAGAAAAGAGAATAGTAAGAGAGACAGAAAAAGAGGGGAAGGGGATTATAGCTACCAACATGGAGGGTCGAGTCCTCGAGGCTTTTGAAGATGCCTATAGACGCGATCTTCTCCAGTGGGGAGATCTCAAAAGTGAGCGGGAGTCTCCAGGGTTTTTATAGTCCTCTCCGAAGCGACAGGCAGTTGGCCAAAAAGGTGGGGGAAATCATTGCAGTGTGTTCATTTAGAGAACTCAGAACAAGTCGGTCGTCAGCAGGTACAGTGTCAACCAGTCCAAGTCAGCAGGTGCAGTGTCAGCAGGCGCGGTCACTTCACCGTGACTTGCCCATTGTTTCTGCTCAGGTTCTGATGTTCCCATATGGGTGCTGGGTGTTTTCCATCAAACACACCTGCAGGCAGCACTTGGCCAACATCCCACCTCAGCCAGGCCAGAACTCCTGTGTTGAGATTTTAAAGTCCCTTTTAGGGGTTTCAGTCTCTGTCCTTGACGATGGTCGTGAGGCAGATGAGGGATCTTCAGACCGTCTCTTGCACCACCCCGTGACTCATGATTGTCGTCAAGAGAGCTCCTTCTGCAGGGTTCCGTAGTCTTGCGAAGTCTTCAGGACTCGTCCATGTTAGTAGCATATCCCGGAAAAAAAAAGAGACAGTAGAGAGTGTGTGTGAAAGAAAGAGGGAGAAAGAGGAAAAAATAGAAAAAGGAAATAGAAGCAAAACAAAATGAATCAATATTGATTATAACAATTTCTTCAAAATAAACAAAACAAATCATAAAATTCCTTAAAGTTATAACAATTTTCAAACAAAAGCTTAATTTTGATTAAAATATAACATAATTAAAACAAACAACAATAATCAAAACAAGCAACCAACAATTTCAAATTAATCTGCTATTGGAGGTCTAATTTTCGCTGTTTGGGTAGTACATCTCATGTCAATAACTTTGGGAGTGTCTCTTGCAAAAGGGGTCTTGACTAAACTGTGTGCTTCCATTATAGATGCCAAGTGTGTCAACTTCTTCATCATTTTCCAATTTAGGATGTATAAAATGACTGATAAGACAAAACCAATCAAAACCAAAATCAAAAGAACAACAATGGGATGACACACTTTGTTCAGGATACCTGTGGCAGTAGGTAACCACCCAAAAAGGGTATCCCACCACCTGTGTTCAACATCTTTTCTTACCCTTTCCATGACATGATGTATTTCTCTCACATTGTGATGAATAGTTACCAGGGTTTTCTCTCTGTTTTTCTTGATCTTTTCCAAAATCTCATTTAAGTCCTGATGAAGCAACAATTGCTTCACTAAAGTAAAATTCATCCCAATAAGGGGAGGCAATAATTTGTGCATCACTGTATAATCAGATTGTAAAAGGTGATAAGAGGTAACTGGGCCTATGTACAAAAAATCACATCCTGTAATTGTAGTAAAGTTACAAACACAATAATTTGAGTGATTCTTAAGATTCACCACTATTTCTTCTACAAACACTACATCACAAGCAGTTTTAAAGCATGCACACCCATTGCCTATATATATTAGCACTGTTTCAGAAGTCTGGTTAGGGTGAATTTCAAAGTGGCAGATATTTTGTTCTGTGTTCAAACAAATGTCTTGAGCTATGATTGCATTAACAATATCAAGTGTACCAAAACATTACATATGGTTATTACAAAAGCTGTAACTGTGTTGGTATTGGGGTTATAGGTAAAGTTGACCAATTTCTACCAGGATTGGAATTCCTTTTCAAAATCATTTGCATTGTCCCAAATTATTTTCCGAATTTCAGTAGGAAAAGTGCCTTCTTCTTCCCTTATGATTGAGGCAACAACTGTCTGCATCCAAAGCTGTGTCTGGATGCAGCTAAGAGCCAAAAAACCACTGTTTTGTGTAGCACCAAGAGCATCAATTATCATTTTGTGATCATTCACATTCACCTTTTCCCAATTTGGTAATATGTTTGATAGCAACCACTGATGTGTCCCCAAAGCCAATAAGGATAACTGCAATGGTTTCTGTAATTTGGTCAAATCCCTAGTTTTGGCAGCCAATTTTTTCATTAATACTTCTAAAAATTCCCAATTTAAAATATTTATCATGGTTTATATGGCCTTCATGTCCCTCGGAGTTCTCCTGTGAAAAGTAAGCACAACAGAATCTGCCACCAGAAGGCAGAAAGTTAGAATGATGGAAATTCTCCAGTGTGCATTTATTCGATACTCTTTCCCTAGAGCATCAAAGGTTACCCATGGGTATTCGTTCAGAGGGAGTTTTAGCACTAGTGGTACCTCTCCCACTGTGGGGAAGTCCACCAAAACACGTTGTCCAGGGTAATGTGCTGGATTCTTGGAATCGCTTGGTCCCTGTAGTGAGGGGAATATGCTTAGAGCTGTTGGGCCAAAAGGAAAAGCATCAGTAAACCAAGGAATTGCTGACTGTTTGGGAGAAAAGGGAGGGGTAATGACTGAGGCAGGTTTGTCTTGGATGCTATCCAAGTTTTCTGCTTCTTGTACTGCCAGTTTTTTTCCACAGCTCTTTCAGTTATTGAGAAGATGTTACAATAATATTCAATCTGAGCACACCACTTTCTTACTGAGGCTGTCTGGGCCACCCCGTCAGCTGGGGGAGTCCCAGTAGTGACTGACTTAAAAACTTGGAAAGGCCCTCTCCAAACAACTGGTTGTTGTGGTACAATCTTCTCTACTTCTATGAGAACTAGGCTAACCACAAACAAGCCTTTTTCCCAGATAATATACCTCTTTTCAGCATCTCTGAAACCACGGGAATAAAAACCAACAGGCCATGTCGGACCCTCAGGACCCCACTGCCATATGTGTACTGACAACCCTGAGGAAGCAAATCCCCATTCTACCTGAAAAGGATCTGTTGGGTGGATCGGGCCTAGGGCCTGATGAGCTGTGGCTTCAAAAATCAACAGTTGTAATGCTTCTTCCTGAGAAGGGCTCCAGTCCCATTTTACTCCCTTTCTCAACAAATCATCAAGAGGCCTGGCAAAAATTGAAAAATCTGGAATGTGTTTTCCCCAAAACACTAATAATCCCAAGGCATGCTGTAGATCTTTCCTGGACTCAGGCACTTTAATTTGATCTAAGGTTAGAGTGTCTGGTGGGATACATGCCATACCTCCTTTCCACCAGATTCCTAAAAATTTCACTTCTTGAAAAGGTTTTTGTATTTTCTCTGAGGGGATTTGCAAACCAAGGCTTTCTAAGGGAGAAATTATTTTCTGTTGAACATCTCTCTCTTGCTGTGTCCCATTGTTTAAAACTTGTGCTAGGGAGTGCTGTGGCTTGTTGCCCAAGGCTTGCGGAAGAGGAGGTGCGCTGGGCTGTCGGTTGGATGATTCCAACACAATAGGTTTGGGACAGGGTCAATTGGAAATTATTTTAGCCAATTTATCATACAGCAATTTATCCATTACTTCTCGTGGAACTCCCCTTTTCAGTCCTAGCAACCACAGTTGCTGCCGGTTTGAAATTTGTTTTCCCTTTTCTGGTATTTCATTAGGAGAGGCAATGTGCCTGACTCCTCTGGGTTTTTCTGGTTTGTCCTCTGAGTATTTCACTGGTCCATATTTTCTACTGTAACTTATTAACTCCTCTGCTACCTCACTCCATGTCCAAACTTTATGACTGCTGTTAGATTGTGTGCTAGGAGTTGTAAAAGGTGAGGAGTCAGTGGAACCAGTTTGATCTCTTGTATGGCCAAGAAATCTTTCAAGTCAATCTACCGGAGTGATAGATGCTATTGTTTTTGGAAGAAAAATTGCTGTTGGTTTAAGAGACTCTGGCAAACCTCGAATGAGGGGGGTCATAATCTCAGGTTTGACAGGCTGTTGCATTGGCGACTCACAGCCAGAGATTAATTTTCTTTCCTGTATCAGTTGCAAGCATGCAGCTTTGTGTATGTTTTCTAGGAGTTGCTCTGAGGTGCCGACTATTGCCAGAGGGTCGCCCGTCTCTAGGGGGTTTAACCCCCCTGCCCAGTGAGCTGCACGCTGTGTCAGGGACCATGGAGCATGTGTGTTTCCTGTTGTTAAGAAAACTCCATGTCCCCATGTCTTGGTTTAGGAAGACAGGTATCTGCTAGGTAAAATTACAATCAGAGGCTCTTTGGCAAAGATTTGGGAAATAGGAATAGCAGTTCTTTACTAGTATGTAATACAAAGCAAACAAACACAAAAAACTCCCCCCCCACCAAACAACTACAGCATTAATGACAAACGACAACAGTACCGAGAACCTTGAGGGCTTTGTTTCACAAAACCCAGGGCAGTTTGGTTTCGCTGTCCCTGCAGGATCCTCAGAGCACCAAGCTGGAACAGTGGAAAAGTCCCGGGCTGGTAGCTGGGATGGCAGGGTGTCCCGGCAGGCAGGGGCAGGATGTCCCGGCAGCGCAGGGGGTGCAGGGTGACACTGCAGCAAGAGGAGCAGCGCCGAAGGAGCCGAAGGCGAGGCAGGGCCTGGACCAGCTCCCGCAGGTGGCAGGGAAAACTCAGGATTCAGGTCGAACTGGTGATAGTAGATTTCCCAGGACTGGATCCCTTTGGCCACAGTGAAACTCCTCCAGCCAGCAACAGCCGTTCTCTGCTCGGCGTGCTCTGCGGCGGCTGAGATCCTCGAGGAGCGGCAGACACGCGTCTCCCCGAACGCCGGAGAAAGAAAAGCACGCAGCTGCCTCAAGCTTTGTCTTTTACCTGCGTTATCTCCCCCTTCCACCTTTTGTCCACCTCTTTGTTTCGGTTAAGTACTCTCCACTATCCAACACTTGGTCTCCTTGGTAACTTGTGGGGAAAAAATTCTTTAGAGAAAAAAAAAGAACAAACCTATCCCCCAACATTATCCACCCCGAATTTTTTTCCCATACCAACATATTACATTGAGTTTTAACTGTTAAAAATACATATATATATGCAAATATGGATACAGCCACATTGTCATGGGTAGTTCACCCCAAAACAAGGTCCCCTTGAGGTATGCATCGGGTCTCTCCATCCTTTTGCATCACCCACCAGGTGCAACCTGGTCCCTGAGCGAAGACAACCCCATGGATGGGATTGTCTTTGCTGGAGGCAGGATTAATCCAAACAGTTTTTCCCAGCATACCTCTCATGTGTACCACTGGAACCTTATCTCCGTCTGTCTTTTGCAAGGGCTCAGATTGGGCAGGACCTGCTCGGTTGGTGGAACCTCGAGTGTTCACCAACCAGGTGGCCTTTGCTAAATTAATATCCCAATTCTTGAAGGTTCCCCCACCCAGTGCCTTCAAGGTAGTTTTAAGCAGGCCATTGCACCGTTCAACTTTCCCGGCCGCTGGTGCATGATAAGGAATATGGTACACCCACTCAATGCCATGTTCTCTAGCCCAGGTGCTTATAAGACTATTCTTGAAATGAGTCCCATTGTCCGACTCGATTCTCTCAGGGGTGCCATGTCTCCACAGGACTTGTTTTTCCAGGCCCAGGATGGTGTTCCGGGCAGTAGCATGAGGCACAGGGTAGGTCTCCAACCATCCAGTGGTGGCTTCCACTATGGTTAGCACATAGCGCTTGCCCTGGCGGGTTTGGGGAAGGGTGATGTAGTCAATCTGCCAGGCTTCCCCATATTTATATTTGGACCACCGCCCACCATACCATAAGGGCTTCACCCGCTTGGCTTGCTTGATTGCAGCACATGTCTCACAGTCATGGATAACCTGAGAAATACTGTCCATGGTTAAATCCACTCCTCGGTCTCGGGCCCACTTATAAGTGGCATCTCTGCCCTGATGACCAGAGGCATCATGGGCCCATCGGGCTAGGAACAACTCTCCCTTGTGTTGTCAATCTAAATCTATCTTTGACACTTCTATCTTGGCAGCCTGATCTACCTGCTTGTTGTTTTGGTGTTCCTCATTAGCCCGACTCTTGGGAACATGGGCATCTACATGGCGGACTTTCACAGGCAGCTTCTCTACACGAGTGGCAACGTCCTTCCATTCATCAGCAGCCCAGATTGGTTTTCCTCTACGCTGCCAGTTGGCCTTTTTCCACCTTTCCAGCCAGCCCCACAGAGCATTGGCTACCATCCACGAATCAGTGTAGAGGTAGAGCTTTGGCCACTTCTCTCTTTCAGCAATGTCAAGGGCTAATTGAACAGCTTTGAGTTCAGCAAGCTGACTTGATCCCCCGTCTCCTTCAGTGGCTTCTGCAACCTGTCGTGTGGGGCTCCATACGGCTGCTTTCCACTTACGGTTCATTCCCACGATGCGACAGGAACCGTCAGTGAAAAGAGCGTAGTGTGTTTCTTCTGCTGGCAGTTGGTTGTACGGAGGAGCTTCTTCAGCCCGTGTCACTGGTTCCTGCTCCTCTTCGTCCGTGAGACCGAAGTTTTCTCCTTCCGGCCAGTTTGTAATTATCTCCAAAATCCCAGGGCGATTTGGGTTTCCAATACGGGCACGCTGTGTGATGAGGGCAGTCCATTTGCTCCATGTGGCATCGGTGGCATGGTGCGTGGAGGGAGCCTTTCCTTTAAACATCCACCCCAGCACTGGTAGTCGGGGTGCCAAGAGGAGTTGTGCTTCTGTGCCAATCACTTCTGAGGCGGCTTGAACTCCTTCATAGGTGGCCAAGATCTCCTTCTCTGTGGGAGTGTAGTTGGCTTCAGATCCTCTGTAACTTCGACTCCAGAATCCCAGTGGTCGGCCTCGGCTCTCCCCTGGCACCTTCTGCCAAAGGCTCCAGGACAAACTGTTGTTCCCAGCTGCAGAATAAAGCACATTCTTCACATCTGGTCCCATCCTGACTGGGCCAAGGGCTACTGCATGAGCAATCTCCTGCTTGATCTGGGCAAAGGCGTGTTGCTGTTCAGGGCCCCAGTGGAAATTGTTCTTCTTGTGGGTAACCAGGTAGAGAGGGCTCACGATCTGACTGTACTCAGGAATGTGCATCCTCCAAAAACCTATGGCTCCTAGGAAAGCTTGTGTTTCCTTTTTGCTGGTCGGTGGAGACATTGCTGTGATCTTATCAATGACCTCAGTGGGGATCTGCCGCCGTCCATCTTGCCACTTTACTCCCAGGAACTGGATCTCTCTGGCAGGTCCCTTGACTTTGCTCTTCTTGATGGCAAACCCGGCTTTCAGCAAAATCTGGATGATCCTCTCTCCTTTCTCGAACACTTCAGCTGCAGTCTTTCCCCACACAATGATGTCATCGATGTACTGTAGATGTTCCGGAGCCTCACCCTTCTCCAGTGCAGCCTGGATCAGCCCATGGCAGATGGTGGGGCTGTGTTTCCACCCCTGGGGCAGCCGGTTCCAGGTGTACTGCACGCCCCTCCAGGTGAAAGCAAACTGAGGCCTGCATTCTGCAGCCAGAGGAATGGAGAAAAATGCATTGGCAATGTCAATAGTGGCATACCACCTTGCTGCCTTGGACTCCAGCTCGTACTGAAGTTCCAGCATGTCCGGCACAGCAGCGCTCAGCGGTGGAGTCACTTCATTCAATGCACGATAGTCCACAGTCAGTCTCCATTCTCCATCAGACTTGCGCACAGGCCAGATGGGGCTGTTGAAGGGTGAGTGGGTTTTGCTGACCACCCCTTGGCTCTCCAGCTCACGGATCATCTTGTGGATGGGGATCACGGCGTCCCGATTTGTCCGATACTGCCGACGGTGCACTGTCGAGGTGGCAACAGGTACTTGTTGTTCTTCTCCCTTCAGGAGTCCCACTGCAGATGGGTTCTCTGATAGTCCCGGCAAGGTGTTCAACTGCTTAATGTTCTCTGTCTCCACGGCAGCTATTCCAAAAGCCCATCTGAGTCCTTTAGGGTCTTTATAATATCCATTCCTGAGGAAGTCTATGCCCAGAATACATGGAGCCTTTGAGCCGGTCACAATCGGAAGTTTCTGCCACTCCTTCCCGGTCAGGCTCACCTCGGCTTCAACCAGAGTCAATTCCTGTGATCCCCCCGTCACCCCGGCAATGGAAATCGGTTCTGCCCCCACATGTCCCGATGGCATTAGAGTACACTGCGACCCAGTATCTACCAAAGCTTCATATTTTTGTGGCTCTGATGTGCCAGGCCATCGAATCCACACAGTCCAAAAAACCCGATTTTCCCGTGCCTCTTCCTGGCTAGAGGCAGGGCCCCTCTAGCACTGGTTATTATTCCCTTCCTGGACATACATGGTAGAGGTTCCTTCGAGGGAATCTGACACAGCATTCCCACCTCCGTAATACCTGGCAGCTTGCTCATGGGAGGCTGAGG
Source organism: Chamaea fasciata (assembly GCF_029207755.1). Taxonomy (NCBI): domain Eukaryota; kingdom Metazoa; phylum Chordata; class Aves; order Passeriformes; family Sylviidae; genus Chamaea; species Chamaea fasciata. The sequence continues at coordinate 72,761 of NW_027094462.1, forward strand.
CTACCTTCATTCTAGTGGAACTCCCTCTGTTAACGTTTCTCTCCTTGAGCTCACGTACCCGTGCTGCCAGGACAGAAGTAGGTTTCCCATGCCACGCTCCCATGTCCTCCCCATGGTCCCGCAGATAAAACCACAGGTCAGCTCGAGGGGTGTACCCTCTCTCTCTCGCTGGGGGATGTTGGGCTCTGATTCTGGGGCCTGTGACTCGCACCGGTGCTACATGGGAACTGTTCCTTCTCATCTCCTCTCTTATTTCCCTCATCTCCTCTTTGAGTTCCTTCACCACCGCAGAGACATGAGCCTGCATTGGGCCACTGGTCATACTTTCATAATTTCTGAGCTTGTTGGCAACAGAACCCACTGTCTCTCGGTTATCCTCGGCATTAATTGTTGCGATGAATGTGGCGTATTGGGATGGTCCATGAGTTGCCAGATTCCACAACATGTGCCCTGTGCATTTAACCTTGTCGGGGTCATTATCATGCTGTCCGGTCTTCCCAAAAAGTACTTCCAATACTGCCACTTCTCTCAACTGTTGGATTCCTTCCTCAAGGGTCTTCCATCGCATTCTATTGTTGTGCTCTTGCATTCTGTCTCTGTGGACAAATCTCTCTCTCACACTCATTAGAAGTCGTTCCCAAAGGGGAAGGGGCCTTTGCTCTCTTACAAATACCTGATTTATACCTGAATCCTGGGTCAAGGGTCCCAAATTCCTTGCTTCAGCACTATCCAGTTGCACACCTGTACCCATAAGGTCCCAGACTCGAAGTAGCCAGGCTGTATAAGCCTCACGTCCTCGTCGTACAGTATCTTTTTGCAGATTACGTAGACTTTCATATGTCAGGGACTCAGTGATGATTTCAACCTGTGGCTCTTCTGTGGACTGTGAGGACCCTCCTTTCTTATCCTTAATAACAGGATCTGACGATTTCACTTTACACTTCCTTGTTTCCACAGGGGCGACTGCTGCTGGCTGTGGCTGCTCTTGTGGTTCAGCTGGAACCTGGACAGTTGTAATGTCTGTGGGTTCTACTGCTGCACTATCAGTCTCTGCCTTCTCGGGGCAGGGGGAGGGTTTTTCATGAGCTGGGGAAATGTACTCCTTCAGTATCTGGCCCATCTCATGCATTTCTTTTACCAGAACCTCAACCCAATCCGGGTGGGTCCTTTCTGAGGCAGGCTGTGGGGCAGAGTCAGGCTCTGGGGTATCATCCTTATTTTGTGGGGTAGGTATCAGGGTGGTTATCTAGGTCAATCTTCCCTTATCTCTGAATGCTAAATAGAATATGCATATTAGCAGCACCAGCCATTGTATGATATCATTAGCATTCAGAGAGGATTTAAACCTTTCAAAAACTGGTGGGGCAGACCTAAAGAGATGGGTAAAGGGTTGGGAAAAAAAAACCTCCCCCGGTGTCATTTCTTTACAGTAGGTACTATTGTTAAAGTAACTCCAAAAACACACAGTTAGTGTACAATAGCCCTGAATCCATGTGCCTGCCTTCCAGAGGAAATTAAAAATCCATGAGTTTTTCACCTTATTAAGCCATAAAATAAACTGGATGACAGTCACAGTAGCCTTAGTTATAGGGCTCATGTTTAGATAAGGGCCTGCAAATGGAAGGAATACAGCCACAACCACATGCCACCCAAACCAGGCTAAGTTAGACCACATGATGCAGCCTAATGAGGTTTTTATATTTAACGCACACAAAAGAAAGTACTAGGTTAGTTAAGAATTGCTATTTCTCTTCCCTTTTCTTTTCTCAGTGCCCTCAAGCGCCACGTTGGGCGCCAAAATCTGTCTTGGTTTGGGAAGACAGGTATCTGCTAGGTAAAATTGCAATCAGAGGCTCTTTGGCAAAGATTTGGGAAATAGGAATAGCAGTTCTTTACTAGTATGTAATACAAAGCAAACAAACACACAAAAAAAAACCACCTCCCCCCCCCACCAAACAACTACAGCATTAATGACAAACGACAACAGTACTAAGAATTTTGAGGGCTTTGTTTCACAAGACCCAGGGCAGTTTGGTTTCGGTGTCTCTGCAGGATCTTTAGAGCACCAAGCTGAAACAGTGGAAAAGTCCTGGGCTGGGAGCTGGGAAGGCAGAGTGTCCCGGAAGACAGGGGCAGGATGTCCCGGCAGCGCAGGGGGTGCAGGGTCACGCTGTAGCAAGACAAGCAGCGCCGAAGAAAACCGAAGGAGAGGAAGGGCCTGGACCAGCTCCCCGCGGGTGGCCGGCAAAACTCAGGATTCAGGCCGAACTGGTGATAGTATATTTCCAAGGACTGGATCCCTTTGGCCACAGTCAAACTCCTGTTAGCAGCACGGAAAGTGCTTCTCCTAGCCTGGGAAGCGAGAAAACGCCGTTTGGCCGCGCCGAGTGCACTCTCCGGCGGTTCACTCGCAGGCAGGCTTGGAACAGCGTTAAACGCTGTTTCCGAGCTCTCCACAGGCAGAGAAGCTGTTTGCAGCACGGAAAGTGCCCCTCCTAGCCTGGGAAGCGAGAAAACGCCGTTTGGCCGCGTCTAGTGCACTCTCCGCCGGTTCGCTTGCAGGCAGGCTTGGAACAGCGTCAAACGCTGTTTCCGAGCTCACCACAAGCAGAGAAGCTGTTTGCAGCACGGAAAGTGCTACTACTAGCCTGGGAAGCGAGCAAAAGCCGTTTGGCCGTGACTAGTGCACTCTCCGGCGGTTCGCTTGCAGGCAGGCTTGGAACAGCGTTAAACGCTGTTTCCGAGCTCTCCACAAGCAGAGAAGCTGTTTGCAACACGGAAAGTGCTTCTCTTTGCCTGGGAAGCGAGAAAGCGCCTTTTGGCCGCACCTAGTCCTCTCAGAGGCTGCATGCTGCTGGCTGGCTGCGAACAGCAGCTAGGCGCGGTTTCCGAGCTCTCCACAAGCAGAGAAGCTGTTTGCAGAACGGAAAGGGCTTCTCTTAGCCTGGGAAGCGAGAAAACGCCTTTTGGCCGCGCCTCGTGCTTTCTCCGGCAGTACGCCGCAGGTCGGCTGCGAACAGCGGGAGGCGCGGTTTCCAAGCTCTCCACAAGCAGAGAAGCTGTTTGCAGCATGGAAAGTGCTTCTCCTAGCTTGGGAAGCGAGCAAACGCCGTTTCGCCGCGCCTAGTGCACTCTCCGGCGGTTCGCTTGCAGGCAGGCTTGGAACAGCGCTAGGCACCGTTACCGAGCTCTCCACAAGCAGAGAAGCTGTTTGCAGCACGGCAAGTGCTTCTCCTAGCCTGGGAAGCGAGCAAACGCCGTTTGGCCGCGCCTAGTGCACTCTCCGGCGGTTCGCTCGCAGGTCGGCCTGGAACAGCGTCAAACGCTCTTTCCGAGCTCTCCACAGGCAGAGAAGCTGTTTGCAGCACGGCAAGTGCTTCTCCTAGCCTGGGAAGCGAGCAAACGCCGTTTGGCCGCGCCTAGTGCACTCTCCGCCGGTTCGCTCGCAGGCAGGCTTGGAACAGCGTTAAACGCTGTTTCCGAGCTCCCCACAAGCAGAGAAGCTGTTTGCAGCACGGCAAGTGCTTCTCCTAGCCTGGGAAGCGAGAAAACGCCGTTTGGCCGCGTCTAGTGCACTCTCCGCCGGTTCGCTTGCAGGTAGGCTTGGAACAGCGTCAAACGCTGTTTCCGAGCTCCCCACAAGCAGAGAAGCTGTTTGCAGCACGGAAAACGCTTCTCCTAGCCTGGGAAGCGAGAAAACGCCGTTTGGCCGCGTCTAGTGCACTCTCCGCCGGTTCGCTTGCAAGCAGGCTTGGAACAGCGTCAAACGCTGTTTCCGAGCTCCCCACAAGCAGAGAAGCTGTTTGCAGCACGGAAAACGCTTCTCCTAGCCTGGGAAGCGAGAAAACGCCGTTTGGCCGCGTCTAGTGCACTCTCCGCCGGTTCGCTTGCAGGCAGGCTCGGAACAGCGTCAAACGCTGTTTCCGAGCTCCCCACAAGCAGAGAAGCTGTTTGCAGCACGGAAAACGCTTCTCCTAGCCTGGGAAGCGAGAAAACGCCGTTTGGCCGCGTCTAGTGCACTCTCCGCCGGTTCGCTTGCAGGCAGGCTTGGAACAGCGTCAAACGCTGTTTCCGAGCTCCCCACAAGCAGAGAAGCTGTTTGCAGCACGGAAAACGCTTCTCCTAGCCTGGGAAGCGAGAAAACGCCGTTTAGCCGCGTCTAGTGCACTCTCCGCCGGTTCGCTTGCAGGCAGGCTTGGAACAGCGTCAAACGCTGTTTCCGAGCTCCCCACAAGCAGAGAAGCTGTTTGCAGCACGGAAAGTGCTCCTCCTAGCCTGGGAAGCGAGAAAACGCCGTTTGGCCGCGCCTAGTGCACTCTCCGGCGGTTCGCTTGCTGGCAGGCTTGGAACAGCGTTAAACGCTGTTTCCGAGCTCACCACAAGCAGAGAAGCTGTTTGCAGCACGGAAAGTGCTTCTCTTAGCCTGGGAAGCGAGAAAGCGCCTTTTGGCCGCGCCTAGTACTCTCAGAGGGTGCATGCTGCTGGCTGGCTGCGAACAGCGGCTAGGCGCGGTTTCCGAGCTCTCCACAAGCAGAGAAGCTGTTTGCAGAACGGAAAGGGCTTCTCTTAGCCTGGGAAGCGAGAAAACGCCTTTTGGCCGCGCCTCGTGCTTTCTCCGGCAGTACGCCGCAGGTTGGCTGCGAACAGCGGTAGGCGCGGTTTCCAAGCTCTCCACAAGCAGAGAAGCTGTTTGCAGCATGGAAAGTGCTTCTCCTAGCCTGGGAAGCGAGCAAACGCCGTTTGGCCGCGCCTAGTGCACTCTCCGGCGGTTCGCTTGCTGGCAGGCTTGGAACAGCGTTAAACGCTGTTTCCGAGCTCACCACAAGCAGAGAAGCTGTTTGCAGCACGGAAAGTGCTTCTCTTAGCCTGGGAAGCGAGAAAGCGCCTTTTGGCCGCGCCTAGTACTCTCAGAGGGTGCATGCTGCTGGCTGGCTGCGAACAGCGGCTAGGCGCGGTTTCCGAGCTCTCCACAAGCAGAGAAGCTGTTTGCAGAACGGAAAGGGCTTCTCTTAGCCTGGGAAGCGAGAAAACGCCTTTTGGCCGCGCCTCGTGCTTTCTCCGGCAGTACGCCGCAGGTTGGCTGCGAACAGCGGTAGGCGCGGTTTCCAAGCTCTCCACAAGCAGAGAAGCTGTTTGCAGCATGGAAAGTGCTTCTCCTAGCCTGGGAAGCGAGCAAACGCCGTTTGGCCGCGCCTAGTGCACTCTCAGGCGGTTCGCTTGCAGGCAGGCTCGGAACAGCGTTAAACGCTGTTTCCGCGCTCTCCACAAGCAGAGAAGCTGTTTGCAGCACGGCAAGTGCTTCTCCTAGCCTGGGAAGCGAGCAAACGCCGTTTGGCCGCGCCTAGTGCACTCTCCGCCGGTTCGCTCGCAGGCAGGCTTGGAACAGCGTTAAACGCTGTTTCCGAGCTCCCCACAAGCAGAGAAGCTGTTTGCAGCACGGAAAACGCTTCTCCTAGCCTGGGAAGCGAGAAAACGCCGTTTGGCCGCGTCTAGTGCACTCTCCGCCGGTTCGCTTGCAGGCAGGCTTGGAACAGCGTCAAACGCTGTTTCCGAGCTCCCCACAAGCAGAGAAGCTGTTTGCAGCACGGAAAACGCTTCTCCTAGCCTGGGAAGCGAAAAAACGCCGTTTGGCCGCGTCTAGTGCACTCTCCGCCGGTTCGCTTGCAGGCAGGCTTGGAACAGCGTCAAACGCTGTTCCCGAGCTCCCCACAAGCAGAGAAGCTGTTTGCAGCACGGAAAACGCTTCTCCTAGCCTGGGAAGCGAGAAAACGCCGTTTAGCCGCGTCTAGTGCACTCTCCGCCGGTTCGCTTGCAGGCAGGCTTGGAACAGCGTCAAACGCTGTTTCCGAGCTCCCCACAAGCAGAGAAGCTGTTTGCAGCACGGAAAGTGCTTCTCTTAGCCTGGGAAGCGAGAAAGCGCCTTTTGGCCGCGCCTAGTACTCTCAGAGGGTGCATGCTGCTGGCTGGCTGCGAACAGCGGCTAGGCGCGGTTTCCGAGCTCTCCACAAGCAGAGAAGCTGTTTGCAGAACGGAAAGGGCTTCTCTTAGCCTGGGAAGCGAGAAAACGCCTTTTGGCCGCGCCTCGTGCTTTCTCCGGCAGTACGCCGCAGGTTGGCTGCGAACAGCGGTAGGCGCGGTTTCCAAGCTCTCCACAAGCAGAGAAGCTGTTTGCAGCATGGAAAGTGCTTCTCCTAGCCTGGGAAGCGAGCAAACGCCGTTTGGCCGCGCCTAGTGCACTCTCAGGCGGTTCGCTTGCAGGCAGGCTCGGAACAGCGTTAAACGCTGTTTCCGAGCTCTCCACAGGCAGAGAAGCTGTTTGCAGCACGGCAAGTGCTTCTCCTAGCCTGGGAAGCGAGAAAACGCCGTTTGGCCGCGCCGAGTGCACTCTCCGCCGGGTCGCTTGCAGGCAGGCTTGGAACAGCGCTAGGCACCGTTACCGAGCTCTCCACAAGCAGAGAAGCTGTTTGCAGCACGGAATGTGCTTCTCCTAGCCTGGGAAGCGAGAAAACGCCGTTTGGCCGCGCCTAGTGCACTCTCCGGCGGTTCGCTCGCAGGCAGGCTTGGAACAGCGTCAAACGCTGTTTCCGAGCTCTCCACAGGCAGAGAAGCTGTTTGCAGCACGGAAAACGCTTCTCCTAGCCTGGGAAGCGAGAAAACGCCGTTTGGCCGCGTCTAGTGCACTCTCCGCCGGTTCGCTTGCAGGCAGGCTTGGAACAGCGTCAAACGCTGTTTCCGAGCTCCCCACAAGCAGAGAAGCTGTTTGCAGCACGGCAAGTGCTTCTCCTAGCCTGGGAAGCGAGCAAACGCCGTTTGGCCGCGCCGAGTGCACTCTCCGGCGGTTCGCTCGCAGGCCGGCCTGGAACAGCGTCAAACGCTGTTTCCGAGCTCTCCACAGGCAGAGAAGCTGTTTGCAGCACGGCAAGTGCTTCTCCTAGCCTGGGAAGCGAGCAAACGCCGTTTGGCCGCGCCGAGTGCACTCTCCGGCGCTTCGCTCGCAGGCCGGCCTGGAACAGCGTCAAACGCTGTTTCCGAGCTCTCCACAGGCAGAGAAGCTGTTTGCAGCACGGCAAGTGCTTCTCCTAGCCTGGGAAGCGAGAAAACGCCGTTTGGCCGCGCCGAGTGCACTCTCCGGCGGTTCGCTTGCAGGCAGGCTTGGAACAGCGTCAAACGCTGTTTCCGAGCTCCCCACAAGCAGAGAAGCTGTTTGCAGCACGGAAAACGCTTCTCCTAGCCTGGGAAGCGAGAAAACGCCGTTTGGCCGCGTCTAGTGCACTCTCCGCCGGTTCGCTTGCAGGCAGGCTTGGAACAGCGTCAAACGCTGTTTCCGAGCTCCCCACAAGCAGAGAAGCTGTTTGCAGCACGGAAAGTGCTCCTCCTAGCCTGGGAAGCGAGAAAACGCCGTTTGGCCGCGCCTAGTGCACTCTCCGGCGGTTCGCTTGCTGGCAGGCTTGGAACAGCGTTAAACGCTGTTTCCGAGCTCACCACAAGCAGAGAAGCTGTTTGCAGCACGGAAAGTGCTTCTCTTAGCCTGGGAAGCGAGAAAGCGCCTTTTGGCCGCGCCTAGTACTCTCAGAGGGTGCATGCTGCTGGCTGGCTGCGAACAGCGGCTAGGCGCGGTTTCCGAGCTCTGCACAAGCAGAGAAGCTGTTTGCAGAACGGAAAGGGCTTCTCTTAGCCTGGGAAGCGAGAAAACGCCTTTTGGCCGCGCCTCGTGCTTTCTCCGGCAGTACGCCGCAGGTTGGCTGCGAACAGCGGTAGGCGCGGTTTCCAAGCTCTCCACAAGCAGAGAAGCTGCAGCATGGAAAGTGCTTCTCCTAGCCTGGGAAGCGAGCAAACGCCGTTTGGCCGCGCCTAGTGCACTCTCCGGCGGTTCGCTTGCAGGCAGGCTTGGAACAGCGTCAAACGCTGTTTCCGAGCTCCCCACAAGCAGAGAAGCTGTTTGCAGCACGGAAAGTGCTCCTCCTAGCCTGGGAAGCGAGAAAACGCCGTTTGGCCGCGCCTAGTGCACTCTCCGGCAGTTCGCTTGCTGGCAGGCTTGGAACAGCGTTAAACGCTGTTTCCGAGCTCACCACAAGCAGAGAAGCTGTTTGCAGCACGGAAAGTGCTTCTCTTAGCCTGGGAAGCGAGAAAGCGCCTTTTGGCCGCGCCTAGTACTCTCAGAGGGTGCATGCTGCTGGCTGGCTGCGAACAGCGGCTAGGCGCGGTTTCCGAGCTCTCCACAAGCAGAGAAGCTGTTTGCAGAACGAAAGGGCTTCTCTTAGCCTGGGAAGCGAGAAAACGCCTTTTGGCCGCGCCTCGTGCTTTCTCCGGCAGTACGCCGCAGGTTGGCTGCGAACAGCGGTAGGCGCGGTTTCCAAGCTCTCCACAAGCAGAGAAGCTGTTTGCAGCATGGAAAGTGCTTCTCCTAGCCTGGGAAGCGAGCAAACGCCGTTTGGCCGCGCCTAGTGCACTCTCAGGCGGTTCGCTTGCAGGCAGGCTCGGAACAGCGTTAAACGCTGTTTCCGAGCTCTCCACAGGCAGAGAAGCTGTTTGCAGCACGGCAAGTGCTTCTCCTAGCCTGGGAAGCGAGAAAACGCCGTTTGGCCGCGCCGAGTGCACTCTCCGCCGGTTCGCTTGCAGGCAGGCTTGGAACAGCGCTAGGCACCGTTACCGAGCTCTCCACAAGCAGAGAAGCTGTTTGCAGCACGGAATGTGCTTCTCCTAGCCTGGGAAGCGAGAAAACGCCGTTTGGCCTCGCCTAGTGCACTCTCCGGCGCTTCGCTCGCAGGCAGGCTTGGAACAGCGTCAAACGCTGTTTCCGAGCTCTCCACAGGCAGAGAAGCTGTTTGCAGCACGGAAAACGCTTCTCCTAGCCTGGGAAGCGAGGAAAACGCCGTTTGGCCGCGTCTAGTGCACTCTCCGCCGGTTCGCTTGCAGGCAGGCTTGGAACAGCGTCAAACGCTGTTCCCGAGCTCCCCACAAGCAGAGAAGCTGTTTGCAGCACGGAAAACGCTTCTCCTAGCCTGGGAAGCGAGAAAACGCCGTTTGGCCGCGTCTAGTGCACTCTCCGCCGGTTCGCTTGCAGGCAGGCTTGGAACAGCGTCAAACGCTGTTTCCGAGCTCCCCACAAGCAGAGAAGCTGTTTGCAGCACGGAAAACGCTTCTCCTAGCCTGGGAAGCGAGAAAACGCCGTTTGGCCGCGTCTAGTGCACTCTCTGCCGGTTCGCTTGCAGGCAGGCTTGGAACAGCGTCAAACGCTGTTTCCGAGCTCCCCACAAGCAGAGAAGCTGTTTGCAGCACGGAAAACGCTTCTCCTAGCCTGGGAAGCGAGAAAACGCCGTTTGGCCGCGTCTAGTGCACTCTCCGCCGGTTCGCTTGCAGGCAGGCTTGGAACAGCGTCAAACGCTGTTTCCGAGCTCCCCACAAGCAGAGAAGCTGTTTGCAGCACGAAAAACGCTTCTCCTAGCCTGGGAAGCGAGAAAACGCCGTTTGGCCGCGTCTAGTACTCTCAGAGGGTGCATGCTGCTGGCTGGCTGCGAACAGCGGCTAGGCGCGGTTTCCGAGCTCTCCACAAGCAGAGAAGCTGTTTGCAGAACGGAAAGGGCTTCTCTTAGCCTGGGAAGCGAGAAAACGCCTTTTGGCCGCGCCTCGTGCTTTCTCCGGCAGTACGCCGCAGGTTGGCTGCGAACAGCGGTAGGCGCGGTTTCCAAGCTCTCCACAAGCAGAGAAGCTGTTTGCAGCATGGAAAGTGCTTCTCCTAGCCTGGGAAGCGAGCAAACGCCGTTTGGCCGCGCCTAGTGCACTCTCAGGCGGTTCGCTTGCAGGCAGGCTCGGAACAGCGTTAAACGCTGTTTCCGAGCTCTCCACAGGCAGAGAAGCTGTTTGCAGCACGGCAAGTGCTTCTCCTAGCCTGGGAAGCGAGAAAACGCCGTTTGGCCGCGCCGAGTGCACTCTCCGCCGGTTCGCTTGCAGGCAGGCTTGGAACAGCGCTAGGCACCGTTACCGAGCTCTCCACAAGCAGAGAAGCTGTTTGCAGCACGGAATGTGCTTCTCCTAGCCTGGGAAGCGAGAAAACGCCGTTTGGCCGCGCCTAGTGCACTCTCCGGCGGTTCGCTCGCAGGCAGGCTTGGAACAGCGTCAAACGCTGTTTCCGAGCTCTCCACAGGCAGAGAAGCTGTTTGCAGCACGGAAAACGCTTCTCCTAGCCTGGGAAGCGAGGAAAACGCCGTTTGGCCGCGTCTAGTGCACTCTCCGCCGGTTCGCTTGCAGGCAGGCTTGGAACAGCGTCAAACGCTGTTCCCGAGCTCCCACAAGCAGAGAAGCTGTTTGCAGCACGGAAAACGCTTCTCCTAGCCTGGGAAGCGAGAAAACGCCGTTTGGCCGCGTCTAGTGCACTCTCCGCCGGTTCGCTTGCAGGCAGGCTTGGAACAGCGTCAAACGCTGTTTCCGAGCTCCCCACAAGCAGAGAAGCTGTTTGCAGCACGGAAAACGCTTCTCCTAGCCTGGGAAGCGAGAAAACGCCGTTTGGCCGCGTCTAGTGCACTCTCTGCCGGTTCGCTTGCAGGCAGGCTTGGAACAGCGTCAAACGCTGTTTCCGAGCTCCCCACAAGCAGAGAAGCTGTTTGCAGCACGGAAAACGCTTCTCCTAGCCTGGGAAGCGAGAAAACGCCGTTTGGCCGCGTCTAGTGCACTCTCCGCCGGTTCGCTTGCAGGCAGGCTTGGAACAGCGTCAAACGCTGTTTCCGAGCTCCCCACAAGCAGAGAAGCTGTTTGCAGCACGGAAAACGCTTCTCCTAGCCTGGGAAGCGAGAAAACGCCGTTTGGCCGCGTCTAGTGCACTCTCCGCCGGTTCGCTTGCAGGCAGGCTTGGAACAGCGTCAAACGCTGTTTCCGAGCTCCCCACAAGCAGAGAAGCTGTTTGCAGCACGGAAAACGCTTCTCCTAGCCTGGGAAGCGAGAAAACGCCGTTTGGCCGCGTCTAGTGCACTCTCCGCCGGTTCGCTTGCAGGCAGGCTTGGAACAGCGTCAAACGCTGTTTCCGAGCTCCCCACAAGCAGAGAAGCTGTTTGCAGCACGGAAAGTGCTCCTCCTAGCCTGGGAAGCGAGAAAACGCCGTTTGGCCGCGTCTAGTGCACTCTCCGGCGGTTCGCTTGCTGGCAGGCTTGGAACAGCGTTTAAACGCTGTTTCCGAGCTCACCACAAGCAGAGAAGCTGTTTGCAGCACGGAAAGTGCTTCTCTTAGCCTGGGAAGCGAGAAAGCGCCTTTTGGCCGCGCCTAGTACTCTCAGAGGGTGCATGCTGCTGGCTGGCTGCGAACAGCGGCTAGGCGCGGTTTCCGAGCTCTCCACAAGCAGAGAAGCTGTTTGCAGAACGGAAAGGGCTTCTCTTAGCCTGGGAAGCGAGAAAACGCCTTTTGGCCGCGCCTCGTGCTTTCTCCGGCAGTACGCCGCAGGTTGGCTGCGAACAGCGGTAGGCGCGGTTTCCAAGCTCTCCACAAGCAGAGAAGCTGTTGCAGCATGGAAAGTGCTTCTCCTAGCCTGGGAAGCGAGCAAACGCCGTTTGGCCGCGCCTAGTGCACTCTCAGGCGGTTCGCTTGCAGGCAGGCTCGGAACAGCGTTAAACGCTGTTTCCGAGCTCTCCACAGGCAGAGAAGCTGTTTGCAGCACGGCATGTGCTTCTCCTAGCCTGGGAAGCGAGAAAACGCCGTTTGGCCGCGCCGAGTGCACTCTCCGGCGGTTCGCTTGCAGGCAGGCTTGGAACAGCGCTAGGCACCGTTACCGAGCTCTCCACAAGCAGAGAAGCTGTTTGCAGCACGGAATGTGCTTCTCCTAGCCTGGGAAGCGAGCAAACGCCGTTTGGCCTCGCCTAGTGCACTCTCCGGCGGTTCGCTCGCAGGCAGGCTTGGAACAGCGTCAAACGCTGTTTCCGAGCTCTCCACAGGCAGAGAAGCTGTTTGCAGCACGGAAAACGCTTCTCCTAGCCTGGGAAGCGAGGAAAACGCCGTTTGGCTGCGTCTAGTGCACTCTCCGCCGGTTCGCTTGCAGGCAGGCTTGGAACAGCGTCAAACGCTGTTTCCGAGCTCCCCACAAGCAGAGAAGCTGTTTGCAGCACGGCAAGTGCTTCTCCTAGCCTGGGAAGCGAGCAAACGCCGTTTGGCCGCGCCGAGTGCACTCTCCGGCGGTTCGCTCGCAGGCCGGCCTGGAACAGCGTCAAACGCTGTTTCCGAGCTCTCCACAGGCAGAGAAGCTGTTTGCAGCACGGCAAGTGCTTCTCCTAGCCTGGGAAGCGAGCAAACGCCGTTTGGCCGCGCCGAGTGCACTCTCCGGCGGTTCGCTCGCAGGCCGGCCTGGAACAGCGTCAAACGCTGTTTCCGAGCTCTCCACAGGCAGAGAAGCTGTTTGCAGCACGGCAAGTGCTTCTCCTAGCCTGGGAAGCGAGCAAACGCCGTTTGGCCGCGCCGAGTGCACTCTCCGGCGGTTCGCTCGCAGGCCGGCCTGGAACAGCGTCAAACGCTGTTTCCGAGCTCTCCACAGGCAGAGAAGCTGTTTGCAGCACGGCAAGTGCTTCTCCTAGCCTGGGAAGCGAGCAAACGCCGTTTGGCCGCGCCGAGTGCGCTCTCCGGCGGTTCGCTCGCAGGCCGGCCTGGAACAGCGTCAAACGCTGTTTCCGAGCTCTCCACAGGCAGAGAAGCTGTTTGCAGCACGGCAAGTGCTTCTCCTAGCCTGGGAAGCGAGAAAACGCCGTTTGGCCGCGCCGAGTGCACTCTCCGGCGGTTCGCTTGCAGGCAGGCTTGGAACAGCGTTAAACGCTGTTTCCGAGCTCCCCACAAGCAGAGAAGCTGTTTGCAGCACGGAAAACGCTTCTCCTAGCCTGGGAAGCGAGAAAACGCCGTTTGGGCCGCGTCTAGTGCACTCTCCGCCGGTTCGCTTGCAGGCAGGCTTGGAACAGCGTCAAACGCTGTTTCCGAGCTCCCCACAAGCAGAGAAGCTGTTTGCAGCACGGAAAGTGCTCCTCCTAGCCTGGGAAGCGAGGAAAACGCCGTTTGGCCGCGCCGAGTGCACTCTCCGGCGGTTCGCTTGCTGGCAGGCGTGGAACAGCGTTAAACGCTGTTTCCGAGCTCACCACAAGCAGAGAAGCTGTTTGCAGCACGGAAAGTGCTTCTCTTAGCCTGGGAAGCGAGAAAGCGCCTTTTGGCCGCGCCTAGTACTCTCAGAGGGTGCATGCTGCTGGCTGGCTGCGAACAGCGGCTAGGCGCGGTTTCCGAGCTCTCCACAAGCAGAGAAGCTGTTTGCAGAACGGAAAGGGCTTCTCTTAGCCTGGGAAGCGAGAAAACGCCTTTTGGCCGCGCCTCGTGCTTTCTCCGGCAGTACGCCGCAGGTTGGCTGCGAACAGCGGTAGGAGCGGTTTCCAAGCTCTCCACAAGCAGAGAAGCTGTTTGCAGCATGGAAAGTGCTTCTCCTAGCCTGGGAAGCGAGCAAACGCCGTTTGGCCGCGCCTAGTGCACTCTCAGGCGGTTCGCTTGCAGGCAGGCTCGGAACAGCGTTAAACGCTGTTTCCGAGCTCTCCACAGGCAGAGAAGCTGTTTGCAGCACGGCAAGTGCTTCTCCTAGCCTGGGAAGCGAGAAAACGCCGTTTGGCCGCGCCGAGTGCACTCTCCGCCGGTTCGCTTGCAGGCAGGCTTGGAACAGCGCTAGGCACCGTTACCGAGCTCTCCACAAGCAGAGAAGCTGTTTGCAGCACGGAATGTGCTTCTCCTAGCCTGGGAAGCGAGAAAACGCCGTTTGGCCGCGCCTAGTGCACTCTCCGGCGGTTCGCTCGCAGGCAGGCTTGGAACAGCGTCAAACGCTGTTTCCGAGCTCTCCACAGGCAGAGAAGCTGTTTGCAGCACGGAAAACGCTTCTCCTAGCCTGGGAAGCGAGAAAACGCCGTTTGGCCGCGTCTAGTGCACTCTCCGCCGGTTCGCTTGCAGGCAGGCTTGGAACAGCGTCAAACGCTGTTCCCGAGCTCCCCACAAGCAGAGAAGCTGTTTGCAGCACGGAAAACGCTTCTCCTAGCCTGGAAGCGAGGAAAACGCCGTTTGGCCGCGTCTAGTGCACTCTCCGCCGGTTCGCTTGCAGGCAGGCTTGAACAGCGTCAAACGCTGTTTCCGAGCTCCCCACAAGCAGAGAAGCTGTTTGCAGCACGGAAAACGCTTCTCCTAGCCTGGGAAGCGAGAAAACGCCGTTTGACCGCGTCTAGTGCACTCTCTGCCGGTTCGCTTGCAGGCAGGCTTGGAACAGCGTCAAACGCTGTTTCCGAGCTCCCCACAAGCAGAGAAGCTGTTTGCAGCACGGAAAACGCTTCTCCTAGCCTGGGAAGCGAGAAAACGCCGTTTGGCCGCGTCTAGTGCACTCTCCGCCGGTTCGCTTGCAGGCAGGCTTGGAACAGCGTCAAACGCTGTTTCCGAGCTCCCCACAAGCAGAGAAGCTGTTTGCAGCACGGAAAACGCTTCTCCTAGCCTGGGAAGCGAGGAAAACGCCGTTTGGCCGCGTCTAGTACTCTCAGAGGGTGCATGCTGCTGGCTGGCTGCGAACAGCGGCTAGGCGCGGTTTCCGAGCTCTCCACAAGCAGAGAAGCTGTTTGCAGAACGGAAAGGGCTTCTCTTAGCCTGGGAAGCGAGGAAAACGCCTTTTGGCCGCGCCTCGTGCTTTCTCCGGCAGTACGCCGCAGGTTGGCTGCGAACAGCGGTAGGCGCGGTTTCCAAGCTCTCCACAAGCAGAGAAGCTGTTTGCAGCATGGAAAGTGCTTCTCCTAGCCTGGGAAGCGAGCAAACGCCGTTTGGCCGCGCCTAGTGCACTCTCAGGCGGTTCGCTTGCAGGCAGGCTCGGAACAGCGTTAAACGCTGTTTCCGAGCTCTCCACAGGCAGAGAAGCTGTTTGCAGCACGGCAAGTGCTTCTCCTAGCCTGGGAAGCGAGAAAACGCCGTTTGGCCGCGCCGAGTGCACTCTCCGCCGGTTCGCTTGCAGGCAGGCTTGGAACAGCGGCTAGGCACCGTTACCGAGCTCTCCACAAGCAGAGAAGCTGTTTGCAGCACGGAATGTGCTTCTCCTAGCCTGGGAAGCGAGAAAACGCCGTTTGGCCGCGCCTAGTGCACTCTCCGGCGCTTCGCTCGCAGGCAGGCTTGGAACAGCGTCAAACGCTGTTTCCGAGCTCTCCACAGGCAGAGAAGCTGTTTGCAGCACGGAAAACGCTTCTCCTAGCCTGGGAAGCGAGGAAAACGCCGTTTGGCCGCGTCTAGTGCACTCTCCGCGGTTCGCTTGCAGGCAGGCTTGGAACAGCGTCAAACGCTGTTCCCGAGCTCCCCACAAGCAGAGAAGCTGTTTGCAGCACGGAAAACGCTTCTCCTAGCCTGGGAAGCGAGAAAACGCCGTTTGGCCGCGTCTAGTGCACTCTCCGCCGGTTCGCTTGCAGGCAGGCTTGGAACAGCGTCAAACGCTGTTTCCGAGCTCCCCACAAGCAGAGAAGCTGTTTGCAGCACGGAAAACGCTTCTCCTAGCCTGGGAAGCGAGAAAACGCCGTTTGGCCGCGTCTAGTGCACTCTCTGCCGGTTCGCTTGCAGGCAGGCTTGGAACAGCGTCAAACGCTGTTTCCGAGCTCCCCACAAGCAGAGAAGCTGTTTGCAGCACGGAAAACGCTTCTCCTAGCCTGGGAAGCGAGAAAACGCCGTTTGGCCGCGTCTAGTGCACTCTCCACCGGTTCGCTTGCAGGCAGGCTTGGAACAGCGTTAAACGCTGTTTCCGAGCTCCCCACAAGCAGAGAAGCTGTTTGCAGCACGGAAAACGCTTCTCCTAGCCTGGGAAGCGAGGAAAACGCCGTTTGGCCGCGTCTAGTGCACTCTCCGCCGGTTCGCTTGCAGGCAGGCTTGGAACAGCGTCAAACGCTGTTTCCGAGCTCCCCACAAGCAGAGAAGCTGTTTGCAGCACGGAAAGTGCTCCTCCTAGCCTGGGAAGCGAGCAAACGCCGTTTGGCCGCGTCTAGTGCACTCTCCGGCGGTTCGCTTGCTGGCAGGCTTGGAACAGCGTTAAACGCTGTTTCCGAGCTCACCACAAGCAGAGAAGCTGTTTGCAGCACGGAAAGTGCTTCTCTTAGCCTGGGAAGCGAGAAAGCGCCTTTTGGCCGCGCCTAGTACTCTCAGAGGGTGCATGCTGCTGGCTGGCTGCGAACAGCGGCTAGGCGCGGTTTCCGAGCTCTCCACAAGCAGAGAAGCTGTTTGCAGAACGGAAAGGGCTTCTCTTAGCCTGGGAAGCGAGAAAACGCCTTTTGGCCGCGCCTCGTGCTTTCTCCGGCAGTACGCCGCAGGTTGGCTGCGAACAGCGGTAGGCGCGGTTTCCAAGCTCTCCACAAGCAGAGAAGCTGTTTGCAGCATGGAAAGTGCTTCTCCTAGCCTGGGAAGCGAGCAAACGCCGTTTGGCCGCGCCTAGTGCACTCTCAGGCGGTTCGCTTGCAGGCAGGCTCGGAACAGCGTTAAACGCTGTTTCCGAGCTCTCCACAGGCAGAGAAGCTGTTTGCAGCACGGCAAGTGCTTCTCCTAGCCTGGGAAGCGAGAAAACGCCGTTTGGCCGCGCCGAGTGCACTCTCCGGCGGTTCGCTTGCAGGCAGGCTTGGAACAGCGCTAGGCACCGTTACCGAGCTCTCCACAAGCAGAGAAGCTGTTTGCAGCACGGAATGTGCTTCTCCTAGCCTGGGAAGCGAGCAAACGCCGTTTGGCCTCGCCTAGTGCACTCTCCGGCGGTTCGCTCGCAGGCAGGCTTGGAACAGCGTCAAACGCTGTTTCCGAGCTCTCCACAGGCAGAGAAGCTGTTTGCAGCACGGAAAACGCTTCTCCTAGCCTGGGAAGCGAGAAAACGCCGTTTGGCCGCGTCTAGTGCACTCTCCGCCGGTTCGCTTGCAGGCAGGCTTGGAACAGCGTCAAACGCTGTTTCCGAGCTCCCCACAAGCAGAGAAGCTGTTTGCAGCACGGCAAGTGCTTCTCCTAGCCTGGGAAGCGAGCAAACGCCGTTTGGCCGCGCCGAGTGCACTCTCCGGCGGTTCGCTCGCAGGCCGGCCTGGAACAGCGTCAAACGCTGTTTCCGAGCTCTCCACAGGCAGAGAAGCTGTTTGCAGCACGGCAAGTGCTTCTCCTAGCCTGGGAAGCGAGCAAACGCCGTTTGGCCGCGCCGAGTGCACTCTCCGGCGGTTCGCTCGCAGGCCGGCCTGGAACAGCGTCAAACGCTGTTTCCGAGCTCTCCACAGGCAGAGAAGCTGTTTGCAGCACGGCAAGTGCTTCTCCTAGCCTGGGAAGCGAGCAAACGCCGTTTGGCCGCGCCGAGTGCACTCTCCGGCGCTTCGCTCGCAGGCCGGCCTGGAACAGCGTCAATCGCTGTTTCCGAGCTCTCCACAGGCAGAGAAGCTGTTTGCAGCACGGCAAGTGCTTCTCCTAGCCTGGGAAGCGAGCAAACGCCGTTTGGCCGCGCCGAGTGCACTCTCCGGCGGTTCGCTCGCAGGCCGGCCTGGAACAGCGTCAAACGCTGTTTCCGAGCTCTCCACAGGCAGAGAAGCTGTTTGCAGCACGGCAAGTGCTTCTCCTAGCCTGGGAACCGAGTAAACGCCGTTTGGCCGCGCCGAGTGCGCTCTCCGGCGGTTCGCTCGCAGGCCGGCCTGGAACAGCGTCAAACGCTGTTTCCGAGCTCTCCACAGGCAGAGAAGCTGTTTGCAGCACGGCAAGTGCTTCTCCTAGCCTGGGAAGCGAGCAAACGCCGTTTGGCCGCGCCGAGTGCACTCTCCGGCGGTTCGCTTGCAGGCAGGCTTGGAACAGCGTCAATCGCTGTTTCCGAGCTCCCCACAAGCAGAGAAGCTGTTTGCAGCACGGAAAACGCTTCTCCTAGCCTGGGAAGCGAGAAAACGCCGTTTGGCCGCGTCTAGTGCACTCTCCGCCGGTTCGCTTGCAGGCAGGCTTGGAACAGCGTCAAACGCTGTTTCCGAGCTCCCCACAAGCAGAGAAGCTGTTTGCAGCACGGAAAGTGCTCCTCCTAGCCTGGGAAGCGAGAAAACGCCGTTTGGCCGCGCCTAGTGCACTCTCCGGCGGTTCGCTTGCTGGCAGGCTTGGAACAGCGTTAAACGCTGTTTCCGAGCTCACCACAAGCAGAGAAGCTGTTTGCAGCACGGAAAGTGCTTCTCTTAGCCTGGGAAGCGAGAAAGCGCCTTTTGGCCGCGCCTAGTACTCTCAGAGGGTGCATGCTGCTGGCTGGCTGCGAACAGCGGCTAGGCGCGGTTTCCGAGCTCTCCACAAGCAGAGAAGCTGTTTGCAGAACGGAAAGGGCTTCTCTTAGCCTGGGAAGCGAGAAAACGCCTTTTGGCCGCGCCTCGTGCTTTCTCCGGCAGTACGCCGCAGGTTGGCTGCGAACAGCGGTAGGCGCGGTTTCCAAGCTCTCCACAAGCAGAGAAGCTGTTTGCAGCATGGAAAGTGCTTCTCCTAGCCTGGGAAGCGAGCAAACGCCGTTTGGCCGCGCCTAGTGCACTCTCCGGCGGTTCGCTTGCTGGCAGGCTTGGAACAGCGTTAAACGCTGTTTCCGAGCTCACCACAAGCAGAGAAGCTGTTTGCAGCACGGAAAGTGCTTCTCTTAGCCTGGGAAGCGAGAAAGCGCCTTTTGGCCGCGCCTAGTACTCTCAGAGGGTGCATGCTGCTGGCTGGCTGCGAACAGCGGCTAGGCGCGGTTTCCGAGCTCTCCACAAGCAGAGAAGCTGTTTGCAGAACGGAAAGGGCTTCTCTTAGCCTGGGAAGCGAGAAAACGCCTTTTGGCCGCGCCGAGTGCACTCTCCGGCAGTACGCCGCAGGTTGGCTGCGAACAGCGGTAGGCGCGGTTTCCAAGCTCTCCACAAGCAGAGAAGCTGTTTGCAGCATGGAAAGTGCTTCTCCTAGCCTGGGAAGCGAGCAAACGCCGTTTGGCCGCGCCTAGTGCACTCTCAGGCGGTTCGCTTGCAGGCAGGCTCGGAACAGCGTTAAACGCTGTTTCCCGCGCTCTCCACAGGCAGAGAAGCTGTTTGCAGCACGGCAAGTGCTTCTCCTAGCCTGGGAAGCGAGCAAACGCCGTTTGGCCGCGCCTAGTGCACTCTCCGGCGGTTCGCTCGCAGGCAGGCTTGGAACAGCGTTAAACGCAGTTTCCGAGCTCCCCACAAGCAGAGAAGCTGTTTGCAGCACGGAAAACGCTTCTCCTAGCCTGGGAAGCGAGAAAACGCCGTTTGGCCGCGTCTAGTGCACTCTCCGCCGGTTCGCTTGCAGGCAGGCTTGGAACAGCGTCAAACGCTGTTTCCGAGCTCCCCACAAGCAGAGAAGCTGTTTGCAGCACGGAAAACGCTTCTCCTAGCCTGGGAAGCGAGAAAACGCCGTTTGGCCGCGCCGAGTGCACTCTCCGCCGGTTCGCTTGCAGGCAGGCTTGGAACAGCGCTAGGCACCGTTTCCGAGCTCTCCACAAGCAGAGAAGCTGTTTGCAGCACGGAATGTGCTTCTCCTAGCCTGGGAAGCGAGAAAACGCCGTTTGGCCGCGCCTAGTGCACTCTCCGGCGGTTCGCTCGCAGGCAGGCTTGGAACAGCGTCAAACGCTGTTTCCGAGCTCTCCACAGGCAGAGAAGCTGTTTGCAGCACGGAAAACGCTTCTCCTAGCCTGGGAAGCGAGAAAACGCCGTTTGGCCGCGTCTAGTGCACTCTCCGCCGGTTCGCTTGCAGGCAGGCTTGGAACAGCGTCAAACGCTGTTCCCGAGCTCCCCACAAGCAGAGAAGCTGTTTGCAGCACGGAAAACGCCTGCAGCACGGAAAACGCTTCTCCTAGCCTGGGAAGCGAGAAAACGCCGTTTGGCCGCGTCTAGTGCACTCTCCGCCGGTTCGCTTGCAGGCAGGCTTGGAACAGCGTCAAACGCTGTTTCCGAGCTCCCACAAGCAGAGAAGCTGTTTGCAGCACGGAAAACGCTTCTCCTAGCCTGGGAAGCGAGAAAACGCCGTTTGGCCGCGTCTAGTGCACTCTCCGCCGGTTCGCTTGCAGGCAGGCTTGGAACAGCGTCAAACGCTGTTTCCGAGCTCCCCACAAGCAGAGAAGCTGTTTGCAGCACGGAAAACGCTTCTCCTAGCCTGGGAAGCGAGAAAACGCCGTTTGGCCGCGTTTAGTGCACTCTCCGCCGGTTCGCTTGCAGGCAGGCTTGGAACAGCGTCAAACGCTGTTTCCGAGCTCCCCACAAGCAGAGAAGCTGTTTGCAGCACGGAAAGTGCTCCTCCTAGCCTGGGAAGCGAGAAAACGCCGTTTGGCCGCGTCTAGTGCACTCTCCGGCGGTTCGCTTGCTGGCAGGCTTGGAACAGCGTTAAACGCTGTTTCCGAGCTCACCACAAGCAGAGAAGCTGTTTGCAGCACGGAAAGTGCTTCTCTTAGCCTGGGAAGCGAGAAAGCGCCTTTTGGCCGCGCCTAGTACTCTCAGAGGGTGCATGCTGCTGGCTGGCTGCGAACAGCGGCTAGGCGCGGTTTCCGAGCTCTCCACAAGCAGAGAAGCTGTTTGCAGAACGGAAAGGGCTTCTCTTAGCCTGGGAAGCGAGAAAACGCCTTTTGGCCGCGCCTCGTGCTTTCTCCGGCAGTACGCCGCAGGTTGGCTGCGAACAGCGGTAGGCGCGGTTTCCAAGCTCTCCACAAGCAGAGAAGCTGTTTGCAGCATGGAAAGTGCTTCTCCTAGCCTGGGAAGCGAGCAAACGCCGTTTGGCCGCGCCTAGTGCACTCTCAGGTGGTTCGCTTGCAGGCAGGCTCGGAACAGCGTTAAACGCTGTTTCCGCGCTCTCCACAGGCAGAGAAGCTGTTTGCAGCACGGCAAGTGCTTCTCCTAGCCTGGGAAGCGAGAAAACGCCGTTTGGCCGCGCCGAGTGCACTCTCCGGCGGTTCGCTTGCAGGCAGGCTTGGAACAGCGCTAGGCACCGTTACCGAGCTCTCCACAAGCAGAGAAGCTGTTTGCAGCACGGAATGTGCTTCTCCTAGCCTGGGAAGCGAGCAAACGCCGTTTGGCCTCGCCTAGTGCACTCTCCGGC
>NW_027094463.1:0-93711 GCF_029207755.1 Chamaea fasciata
TGACTTTACTTACCCCTGGAAACAGGCCATCCTATGTGCCCAGCTCCTTCTGCGGGAACCTGGCCTCGGCCACCTACAATCCCAAACGGAAAAGGATTTCTTCCAGATGCAAGCTGCCACAAACTGGAAGACTAGCTTCCCATGGAGGGCCAAAGGCCTCCTACAAACTGACATCAGGCACCTGGGCAGCTGACTTTACTTACCCCTGGAAACAGGCCATCCTTTGTGCCCAACTCCCTCTGCCGGGCACCTGGCCTCGGCCACCTACAATCCCAAACGGAACAGTATTTCTTCCAGATGCAAGCTGCCACAAGCTAGAAGCCTGGCTTCCCATGGAGGAACAATTGCCATCTGCAAACTGACATCAGGCACCTGGGCAGCTGACTTTACCTATCCCTGGAAACAGGCCATCCTTTGTGCCCAACTCCCTCTGCCGGGCACCCCCCTCCGTGCACCTACAATCTTGAACGGAACAGGATTTCTTCCAGATGCAAGCTGCCACAAGCAGGAAGCCTGGCTTCGCATGGAGGGCCAAAGGCCTCCTACAAACTGCCATCAGGCACCTGGGCAGTTGACTTTACTTACCCCAAAAAACAGGCCATCCTTTGTTCCCAACTCCCTCTGCCGGGCTCCCAGCTTCAGCCACCTACAATCTTGAATGGAACAGGATTTTTTCCAGATGCAAGATGCCTTGAACAGGAAGACTAGCATCACTTGGGGGGGCCATAGGCCTTCAACAAACTGACATCAGGCACCTGGGCAGCTGAATTTACTTACCCCTGGAAACAGGCCATCATTTGTGCCCAACTCCCTCTGCCGGGCACCTGGCCTCGGCCACCTACAATTTCGAACGGAACAGGATTTATTCCAGATGCAAGCTGCCACTAACTGGAAGACTTGGTTCCCTTGGAGGGCCAAAGACCTCCTACAAACTGACATCAGGCACCTGGGCAGCTGACGTTACTTACCCCTGGAAACAGGCCATCCTTTGGTCCCATCTCCCTTAGCAGTGCACCCGGATCCGGCCACCTACAATCCCGAACGGAACAGGATTTCTTCCAGATGCAAGCTGCCACAAGCAGGAAGCCTGGCTTCCCATGGAGGGCCAAAGGGCCTCCTACAAACTGACATCAGACACCTGGGCAGCTGACTTTACTTACCCCTGGAAACAGGCCATCCTTTGTGCCCAACTCCCTCTGCCGGGCACCTGGCCTCGGCCACTTGCAATCCCGAACGGAACAGCATTTCTTCCAGATGCAAGCTGCCACAAACTGGAAGAATAGCTTCCCTTAGAGGGCCAAAGGCCTCCTAAAAACTGACATCAGGCACCTGGGCAGCTGACTTTACTTACCCCTGGAAACAGGCCATCCTTTGTGCCCAACTCCCTCTGCCGGGCACCTGGCCTCGGCCACCTACAATCCAGAACGGAACAGGATTTCTTCCAGATGCAAGCTGCCACAAGATGGAAGCCTGCTTCCCTTGGAGGGCCAAAAGGCCTCCTACAAACTGACACCAGGCACCTGGGCAGCTGACTTTACTAACCCCTGGAAACAGTCCATCATTTGTGCCCAACTCCCTCTGCCGGGCACCTGGCCTCGGCCACCTACAATCCCGAATGGAACAGGATTTCTACCAGATGCAAGCTGCCACAAACTGGAAGACTAGTTTCCCTAGAAGGGCCAAAGGCCTCCTACAAACTGACATCAGGCACCTGGGCAGCTGACTTTACTTACCCCTGGAAACAGGCCATTCTTTGTTCCCAACTCCCTTAGCCAGGCACCAGGCCTCGGCCACCTACGATCCCAAACGGAACAGGATTTCTTCAAGATGCAAGCTGCCACAAGCCGGAAGCCTGGCTGCTCTTGGAGGGCCAAAGGCCTCCTACAAACTGACATCAGGCACCTGGGCAGCTGACTTTACTTACCCCTGGAAACAGGCCATCATTTGTGCCCAACTCCCTCTGCCGGGCACGTGGCCTTGGTTACCTGCAATCCCGATCGTATCAGGATTTCTTCCAGATGCAAGCTGCCACAAACTGGAAGACTAGTTTCCCTTGAAGGGCCAAAGGCCTCCTACAAACTGACATCAGGCACCTGGGCAGTTGACTTTACTTACCCCTGGAAACAGGCCATCCTTTGTGCCCAAGTCCCTCTGCCGGGCACCAGGCCTCGGCCACCTACAATCCCAAACGGAACAGGATTTCTCCCAGATGCAAGCTGCCACAAGCTGGAAGCCTGGCTTCCCATGGAGGGCCAAAAGCCTCCTACAAACTGACATCAGGCACCTGGGCAGGTGACTTTACTTACACCTGGAAGCAGGCCATCATTTGTGCCCAACTCCCTCTGCCGGGCACCTAGCCTCGGCCACCTACAATCCCGAACTCCCGAACGGAACAGGATTTCTTCCAGATGCAAGCTGCCACAAGCTGGAAGCCTGGCTTCCCATGGAGGAACAATTGCCATCTGCAAACTGACATCAGGCACCTGGGCAGCTGACTTTACTTACCCCTGGAAACAGGCCATCATTTCTGCCCAACTCCCTCTGCCGGGCACCTGGCCTCGGCCACCTACAATCCAGAACGGAACAGGATTTCTTCCAGATGCAAGCTGCCACAAACTGGAAGACTACCTTCCCTTAAAGGGCCAAAGGCCTGCTACAAACTGACATCAGGCACCTGGGCAGCTGACTTTACTTACCCCTGGAAACAGGCCATCATTTGTGCCCAACTCCCTCTGCCGGGCACGTGGCCTTGGCCACCTGCAATCCCGAATGGATCAGGATTTCTTCCAGATGCAAGCTGCCACAAACTGGAAGACTAGTTTCCCTTGAAGGGCCAAAGGCCTCCTACAAACTGACATCAGGCACCTGGGCAGCTAACTTTACTTACCCCTGGAAACAGGCCATCATTTGTGCCCAACTCCCTCTGCCGGGCACGTGGCCTTGGCCACCTGCAATCCCGAACGGATCAGGATTTCTTCCAGATGCAAGCTGCCACAAACTGGAAGACTAGTTTCCCTTGAAGGGCCAAAGGCCTCCTACAAACTGACATCAGGCACCTGGGCAGGTGACTTTACTTACCCCTGGAAACAGGCCATCATTTGTGCTCAACTCCCTCTGCCGGGCACCAGGCCTCGGCCACCTACGATCCCAAACGGAACAGGATTTCTTCCAGATGCAAGCTGCCACAAGCTGAAAGCCTGGCTTCCCATGGAGGGCCAAAGGCCTCCTACAAACTGACATCAGGCACCTGGGCCGCTGACTTTACTTACCCCTGGAAACAGTCCATCATTTGTGCCCAACTCCCTCTGCCGGGGATCCTAGCCTCGGCCACGTACAATCCCGAACGGAACAGGATTTCTTCCAGATGCAAGCTGCCACAAGCTGGAAGTCTGGCTTCCCATGGAGGAACAATTGCCATCTGCAAACTGACATCAGGCACCTGGGCAGCTGACTTTACTTACCCCTGGAAACAGGCCATCATTTGTGCCCAACTCCCTCTGCCGGGCACCTGGCCTCGGCCACCTACAATCCCGAACGGAACAGGATTTCTTCGCGATGCAAGCTGCCACAAACTGGAAGACTTGCTTCCCTTGGAGGGCCAAAGGCCTCATACAAACTGACATCAGGCACCTGGGCAGCTGACTTTACTTACCCCTGGAAACAGGCTATCATTTGTGCCCAACTCCCTCTGCCGGGCACCTGGCCTCGGCCACCTGCAATCCCGAATGGAACAGGATTTCTTCCAGATGCAAGCTGCCACAAACTGGAAGACTAGATTCCCTTGAAGGTCCAAAGGCCTGCAACAAACTGACATCAGGCACCTGGGCAGCTGACTTTACTTACCCCTGGAAACAGGCCATCATTTGTGCCCAAGTCCCTCTGCCGGGCACCAGGCCTCGGCCACCTACAATCCCGAACGGAACAGGATTTCTTCCAGATGCAAGATGCCACAAGCTGGAAGCCTGGCTTCCCATGGAGGAACAATTGCCATCTTCAAACTGACATCAGGCACCTGGGCAGCTGACTTTACTTACCCCTGGAAACAGGCCATCCTTTGTGCCCAACTCCCTCTGCCGGGCACCTGGCCTCGGCCACCTACAATCGCAAACGAAACAGGATTTCTTCCAGATGCAAGCTGCCACAAACTGGAAGACTACCTTCCCATGGAGGGCCAAAGGCCTCCTACAAACTGACATCAGGCACCTGGGCAGCTGAATTTACTTACCCCTGGAAACAGGCCATCATTTGTGCCCAAGTCCCTCTGCCGGGCACCAGGCCTCGGCCACCTACAATCCCAAACGGAACAGGATTTCTTCCAGATGCAAGCTGCCACAAGCTGGAAGCCTGGCTTCCCTTGGAGGGCCAAAGGCCTCCTACAAACTGACATCAGGCACCTGGGCAGCTGACTTTACTTACGCCTGGAAACTGGCCATCATTTGTGCCCAACTCCCTCTGCCAGGCACCTAGCCTCGGCCACCTACAATCCCGAACGGAACAGGATTTCTTCCAGATGCAAGCTGCCACAAGCTGGAAGCCTGGCTTCCCATGGAGGAACAATTGCCATCTGCAAACTGACATCAGGCACCTGGGCAGCTGACTTTACTTACCCCTGGAAACAGGCCATCGTTTGTGCCCAACTCCCTCTGCCAGGCACCTGGCCTCGGCCACCTACAATCGCAAACGAAACAGGATTTCTTCCAGATGCATGCTGTCACAAACTGGAAGACTACCTTCCCATGGAGGGCCAAAAGCCTCCTACAAACTGACATCAGCCACCTGGGCAGCTGACTTTACTTACCCCTGGAAACAGGCCATCCTTTCTGCCCAACTCCCTCTGCCGGGCACCTGGCCTCGGCCACCTACAATCCCGAACGGAACAGGATTTCTTCCAGATGCAAGCTCTCTTGAACTAGAAGACTACCTTCACTTAGCGGGCCAAAGGCCTCCTACAAACTGACATCAGGCACCTGGGCAGCTGACTTTACTTACCCCTGGAAACAGGCCATCATTTGTGCCCAACTCCCTCTGCCGGGCACCAGGCCTCGGCCACCTACAATCCCAAACGGAACAGGATTTCTTCCAGATGTAAGCTGCCACAAACTGGAAGACTTGCTTCCCTTGGAGGGCCAAAGGCCTCCGACAAACTGACACCAGGCACCTGGGCAGCTGACTTTACTTACCCCTGGAAACAGGCCATCCTTTGTTCCCAACTCCCTCAGCCGGGCACCAGGCCTCGACCACCAACGATCCCAAACGGAACAGGATTTCTTCAAGATGCAAGCTGCCACAAGCTGGAAGCCTGGCTTCCCATGGAGGAACAATTGCCATCTGTAAACTGACATCAGGCACCTGGGCAGCTGACTTTACTTACCCCTGGAAACAGGCCATCATTTGTGCCCAAGTCCCTCTGCCGGGCGCCTGGCCTCGGCCACCTACAATCCCGAACGGAACAGGATTTCTTCCAGATGCAAGCTGCCACAAGCTGGAAGCCTGGCTTCCCATGGAGGGCCAAAGGCCTCCTACAAACTGACATCAGGCACCTGGGCAGCTGACTTTACTTACCCCTGGAAACAGTCCATCATTTGTGCCCAACTCCCTCTGCCGGGCACCTAGCCTCGGCCACCTACAATCCCGAACGGAACAGGATTTCTTTCAGATGCAAGCTGCCACAAGCTGGAAGCCTGGCTTCCCATGGAGGAACAATTGCCATCTGCAAACTGACATCAGGCACCTGGGCAGCTGACTTTACTTACCCCTGGAAACAGGCCATCCTTTGTGCCCAACTCCCTCTGCCGGGCACCTGGCCTCGGCCACCTACAATCCAGAACGGAACAGGATTTCTTCCAGATGCAAGCTGCCACAAGCTGGAAGCCTGGCTTCCCTTGGAGGGCCAAAGGCCTCCTACAAACTGACACCAGGCACCTGGGCAGCTGACTTTACTAACCCCTGGAAACAGTCCATCATTTGTGCCCAACTCCCTCTGCCGGGCACCTGGCCTCGGCCACCTACAATCCCGAATGGAACAGGATTTCTACCAGATGCAAGCTGCCACAAACTGGAAGACTAGTTTCCCTAGAAGGGCCAAAGGCCTCCTACAAACTGACATCAGGCACCTGGGCAGCTGACTTTACTTACCCCTGGAAACAGGCCATTCTTTGTTCCCAACTCCCTTAGCCAGGCACCAGGCCTCGGCCACCTACGATCCCAAACGGAACAGGATTTCTTCAAGATGCAAGCCGCCACAAGCCGGAAGCCTGGCTGCTCTTGGAGGGCCAAAGGCCTCCTACAAACTGACATCAGGCACCTGGGCAGCTGACTTTACTTACCCCTGGAAACAGGCCATCATTTGTGCCCAACTCCCTCTGCCGGGCACGTGGCCTTGGTTACCTGCAATCCCGATCGTATCAGGATTTCTTCCAGATGCAAGCTGCCACAAACTGGAAGACTAGTTTCCCTTGAAGGGCCAAAGGCCTCCTACAAACTGACATCAGGCACCTGGGCAGTTGACTTTACTTACCCCTGGAAACAGGCCATCCTTTGTGCCCAAGTCCCTCTGCCGGGCACCAGGCCTCGGCCACCTACAATCCCAAACGGAACAGGATTTCTCCCAGATGCAAGCTGCCACAAGCTGGAAGCCTGGCTTCCCATGGAGGGCCAAAGGCCTCCTACAAACTGACATCAGGCACCTGGGCAGGTGACTTTACTTACACCTGGAAGCAGGCCATCATTTGTGCCCAACTCCCTCTGCCGGGCACCTAGCCTCGGCCACCTACAATCCCGAACGGAACAGGATTTCTTCCAGATGCAAGCTGCCACAAGCTGGAAGCCTGGCTTCCCATGGAGGAACAATTGCCATCTGCAAACTGACATCAGGCACCTGGGCAGCTGACTTTACTTACCCCTGGAAACAGACCATCATTTCTGCCCAACTCCCTCTGCCGGGCACCTGGCCTCGGCCACCTACAATCCAGAACGGAACAGGATTTCTTCCAGATGCAAGCTGCCACAAACTGGAAGACTACCTTCCCTTAAAGGGCCAAAGGCCTGCTACAAACTGACATCAGGCACCTGGGCAGGTGACTTTACTTACCCCTGGAAACAGGCCATCCTTTGTTCCCAACTCCCTTAGCCAGGCACCAGGCCTCGGCCTCCAACGATCCCAAATGGAACAGGATTTCTTCCAGATGCAAGCTGCCACAAGCCGGAAGCCTGGCTGCTCTTGGAGGGCCAAAGGCCTCCTACAAACTGACATCAGGCACCTGGGCAGCTGACTTTACTTACCCCTGGAAACAGGCCATCATTTGTGCCCAACTCCCTCTGCCGGGCACGTGGCCTTGGCCACCTGCAATCCCGAATGGATCAGGATTTCTTCCAGATGCAAGCTGCCACAAACTGGAAGACTAGTTTCCCTTGAAGGGCCAAAGGCCTCCTACAAACTGACATCAGGCACCTGGGCAGCTGACTTTACTTACCCCTGGAAACAGGCCATCATTTGTGCCCAACTCCCTCTGCCGGGCACCAGGCCTTGGCCACCTACAATCCCAAACGGAACAGGATTTCTTCCAGATGCAAGCTGCCACAAGCTGGAAGCCTGGCTTCCCATGGAGGGCCAAAGGCCTCCTACAAACTGACATCAGGCACCTGGGCAGCTGACTTTACTTACCCCTGGAAACAGTCCATCATTTGTGCCCAACTCACTCTGCCGGGCCCCTAGCCTCGGCCACCTACAATCCCAAACGGAACAGGATTTCTTCCAGATGCAAGCTGCCACAAGCTGGAAGCCTGGCTTCCCATGGAGGAACAATTGCCATCTGCAAACTGACATCAGGCACCTGGGCAGCTGACTTTACTTACCCCTGGAAACAGGCCATCATTTGTGCCCAACTCCCTCTGCCGGGCACCTGGCCTCGGCCACCTACAATCCCGAACGGAACAGCATTTCTTCGCGATGCAAGCTTCCACAAACTGGAAGACTTGCTTCCCTTGGAGGGCCAAAGGCCTCCTACAAACTGACATCAGGCACCTGGGCAGCTGACTTTACTTACCCCTGGAAACAGGCCATCCTTTGTTCCCAACTCCCTTAGCGAGGCACCAGGCCTCGGCCACCTACGATCCCAAACGGAACAGGATTTTTCAAGATGCAAGCTGCCACAAGCCGGAAGCCTGGCTGCTCTTGGACGGCCAAAGGCCTCCTAAAAACTGACATCAGGCACCTGGGCAGCTGACTTTACTTACCCCTGGAAACAGGCCATCATTTGTGCCCAACTCCCTCTGCCGGGCACGTGGCCTTGGCTACCTGCAATCCCGATCGGATCAGGATTTCTTCCAGATGCAAGCTGCCACAAACTGGAAGACTAGTTTCCCTTGAAGGGCCAAAGGCCTCCTACAAACTGACATCAGGCACCTGGGCAGTTGACTTTACTTACCCCTGGAAACAGGCCATCATTTGTGCCCAACTCCCTCTGCCGGGCACCAGGCCTCGGCCACCTACAATCCCAAACGGAACAGGATTTCTTCCAGATGCAAGCTGCCACATGCTGGAAGCCTGGCTTCCCTTGGAGGGCCAAAGGCCTCCTACAAACTGACATCAGGCACCTGGGCAGCTGACTTTACTTACCCCTGGAAACAGGCCATCATTTGTGCCCAACTCCCTCTGCCGGGCACCTAGCCTCGGCCACCTACAATCCTAAACGGAACAGGATTTCTTCCAGATGCAAGCTGCCACAAGCTGGAAGCCTGGCTTCCCATGGAGGAACAATTGCCATCTGCCAACTGACATCAGGCACCTGGGCAGCTGACTTTACTTACCCCTGGAAACAGGCCATCATTTGTGCCCAACTCCCTCTGACGGGCACGTGGCCTTGGCCACCTGCAATCCCGAATGGATCAGGATTTCTTCCAGATGCAAGCTGCCACAAACTGGAAGACTAGTTTCCCTTGAAGGGCCAAAGGCCTCCTACAAACTGACATCAGGCACCTGGGCAGCTGACTTTACTTACCCCTGGAAACAGGCCATCATTTGTGCCCACCTCCCTCTGCCGGGCACCTGGCCTCGGCCACCTACAATCCCAAACGGAACAGGATTTCTTCCAGACACAAGCTGCCACAAGCTGGAAGCCTGGCTTCCCATGGAGAGCCAAAGGCCTCCTACAAACTGACATCAGGCACCTGGGCAGCTGACTTTACTTACCCCTGGAAACAGGCCATCATTTGTGCCCAACTCCCTCTGCAGGGCACCTAGCCTCGGCCACCTACAATCCCGAACGGAACAGGATTTCTTCCAGATGCAAGCTGCCACAAGCTGGAAGCCTGGCTTCCCATGGAGGAAAAATTGCCATCTGCCAACTGACATCAGGCACCTGGGCAGCTGACTTTACTTACCCCTGGAAACAGGCCATCATTTGTGCCCAACTCCCTCTGCCGGGCGCCTGGCCTCGGCCACCTACAATCCAGAACGGAACAGGATTTCTTCGCGATGCAAGCTGCCACAAACTGGAAGACTTGCTTCCCTTGGAGGGCCAAAGTCCTCCTACAAACTGACATCAGGCACCTGGGCAGCTGACTTTACTTACCCCTGGAAACAGGCCATCCTTTGTTCCCAACTCCCTTAGCCAGGCACCAGGCCTCGGCCACCTACGATCCCAAACGGAACAGGATTTCTTCAAGATTCAAGCTGCCACAAGCCGGAAGCCTGGCTGCTCTTGGAGGGCCAAAGGCCTCCTACAAACTGACATCAGGCACCTGGGCAGCTGACTTTACTTACCCCTGGAAACAGGCCATCATTTGTGCCCACCTCCCTCTGCCGGGCACCTGGCCTCGGCCACCTACAATGCCAAACGGAACAGGATTTCTTCCAGATGCAAGCTGCCACAAGCTGGAAGCCTGGCTTCCCATGGAGGGCCAAAGGCCTCCTACAAACTGACATCAGGCACCTGGGCAGCTGACTTTACTTACCCCTGGATACAGGCCATCATTTGTGCCCAACTCCCTCTGCCGGGCACCTGGCCTCGGCCACCTGCAATCCCGAATGTAACAGGATTTCTTCCAGATGCAAGCTGCCACAAACTGGAAGACTAGTTTCCCTTGAAGGGCCAAAGGCCTCCTACAAACTGACATCAGGCACCTGGGCAGCTGACTTTACTTACCCCTCGAAACAGGCCATCCTTTGTGCACAACTCCCTCTGCCGGCCACCTGGTCTCGGCCACCTACAATCCCAAACGGAACAGGATTTCTTCCAGATGCAAGCTGCCACAAACTGGAAGACTACCTTCCCTTAGCGGGCCAACGGCCTGCTACAAACTGACATCAGGCACCTGGGCAACTGACTTTACATGCCCCTGGAAACAGGCCATCCTTTGTGCCCAACTCCCTCTGCCGGGCACCCGGCTCCGTGCACCTACAATCCCGAACGGAACAGGATTTCTTCCAGATGCAAGCTGCCACAAGCTGGAAGCCTGGCTTCCCATGGAGGGCCAAAGGCCTCCTAAAAACTGACATCAGGCACCTGGGCAGCTGACTTTACTTACCCCTGGAAACAGGCCATCATTTGTGCCCAACTCCCTCTGCCGGGCACCTGGCCTCGGCCACCTACAATCCCGAACGGAACAGGATTTCTTCGCGATGCAAGCTGCCAAAAGCTGGAAGACTTGCTTCCCTTGGAGGGCCAAAGGCCTCCTACAAACTGACATCAGGCACCTGGGCAGCTGACTTTACTTACCCCTGGAAACAGGCCATCCTTTGTGCCCAACTCCCTTAGCCGGGCACCAGGCCTCGGCCACTTACGATCCCAAACGGAACAGGATTTCTTCCAGATGCAAGCTGCCACAAGCTGGAAGCCTGGCTTCCCATGGAGGAACAATTGCCATCTGCAAACTGACATCAGGCACCTGGGCAGCTGACTTTACTTACCCCTGGAAACAGGCCATCATTTGTGCCCAGCTCCCTCTGCCGGGCACCTGGCCTCGGCCACCTACGATCCCAAACAGAACAGGATTTCTTCAAGATGCAAGCTACCACAAACTGGAAGACTAGCTTCCCATGGAGGACCAAAGGCCTCCTACAAACTGACATCAGGCACCTGGGCAGCTGACTTTACTTACCCCTGGAAACAGGCCATCCTTTGTGCCCAACTCCCTCTGCCGGGCACCTGGTCTCGGCCACCTACAATCCCAAACGGAACAGGATTTCTTCGCGATGCAAGCTGCCACAAACTGGAAGACTTGCTTCACTTGGAGGGCCAAAGGCCTCCTACAAACTGACACCAGGCACCTGGGCAGCTGACTTTACTTACCCCTGGAAACAGGCCATCCTTTGTGCCCAAGTCCCTCTGCCGGGCACCTGGCCTCGGCCACCTACAATCCCGAACGGAACAGGATTTCTTCCAGATGCAAGCTGCCACAAACTGTAGGACTAGCTTCCCTTAGAGGGCCAAAGGCCTGCTACAAACTGACATCAGGCACCTGGGCAGCTGACTTTACTTACCCCTGGAAACAGGCCATCCTTTGTGCCCAACTCCCTCTGCCGGGCACCTGGCCTCGGCCACCTAGAATTGGAAACGGAACAGTATTTCTTCCAGATGCAAGCTGCCACAAGCTAGAAGCCTGGCTTCCCATGGAGGAACAATTGCCATCTGCAAACTGACATCAGGCACCTGGGCAGCTGACTTTACTTATCCCTGGAAACAGGCCATCCTTTGTGCCCAACTCCCTCTGCCGGGCACCCGGCTCCGTGCACCTACAATCTTGAACGGAACAGGATTTCTTCCAGATGCAAGCTGCCACAAGCAGGAAGCCTGGCTTCGCATGGAGGGCCAAAGGCCTCCTACAAACTGCCATCAGGCACCTGGGCAGCTGACTTTACTTACCCCTAAAAACAGGCCATCCTTTGTTCCCAACTCCCTCTGCCGGGCTCCCAGCTTCAGCCACCTACAATCTTGAATGGAACAGGATTTTTTCCAGATGCAAGATGCCTTGAACAGGAAGACTAGCATCACTTGGGGAGCCATAGGCCTTCAACAAACTGACATCAGGCACCTGGGCAGCTGAATTTACTTACCCCTGGAAACAGGCCATCGTTTGTGCCCAACTCCCTCTGCCAGGCACCTGGCCTCGGCCACCTACAATCGCAAACGAAACAGGATTTCTTCCAGATGCATGCTGTCACAAACTGGAAGACTACCTTCCCATGGAGGGCCAAAAGCCTCCGACAAACTGACATCAGCCACCTGGGCAGCTGACTTTACTTACCCCTGGAAACAGGCCATCCTTTCTGCCCAACTCCCTCTGCCGGGCACCTGGCCTCGGCCACCTACAATCCCGAACGGAACAGGATTTCTTCCAGATTCAAGCTCTCTTGAACTAGAAGACTACCTTCCCTTAGCGGGCCAAAGGCCTCCTACAAACTGACATCAGGCACCTGGGCAGCTTACTTTACTTACCCCTGGAAACAGGCCATCATTCCAACTCCCTCTGCCGGGCACCAGGCCTCGGCCACCTACAATCCCAAACGGAACAGGATTTCTTCCAGATGCAAGCTGCCACAAACTGGAAGACTTGCTTCCCTTGGAGGGCCAAAGGCCTCCGACAAACTGACACCAGGCACCTGGGCAGCTGACTTTACTCTACCCCTGGAAACAGGCCATCCTTTGTTCCCAACTCCCTCAGCCGGGCACCAGGCCTCCGACCACCAACGATCCAAACGGAACAGGATTTCTTCAAGATGCAAGCTGCCCACAAGCTGGAAGCCTGGCTTCCCATGGAGGAACAATTGCCATCTGTAAACTGACATCAGGCACCTGGGCAGCTGACTTTACTTACCCCTGGAAACAGGCCATCATTTGTGCCCAAGTCCCTCTGCCGGGCACCAGGCCTCGGCCACCTACAATCCCGAACGGAACAGGATTTCTTCCAGATGCAAGCTGCCACAAGCTGGAAGCCTGGCTTCCCATGGAGGGGCCAAAGGCCTCCTACAAACTGACATCAGGCCACCTGGGCAGCTGACTTTACTTACCCCTGGAAACAGTCCATCATTTGTGCCCAACTCCCTCTGCCGGGCACCTAGCCTCGGCCACCTACAATCCCGAACGGAACAGGATTTCTTTCAGATGCAAGCTGCCACAAGCTGAAGCCTGGCTTCCCATGGAGGAACAATTGCCATCTGCAAACTGACATCAGGGCACCTGGGCAGCTGACTTTACTTACCCCTGGAAACAGGCCATCCTTTGTGCCCAACTCCCTCTGCCGGGCACCTGGCCTCGGCCACCTACAATCCAGAACGGACAGGATTTCTTCCAGATGCAAGCTGCCACAAGCTGGAAGCCTGGCTTCCCTTGGAGGGCCAAAGGCCTCCTACAAACTGACACCAGGCACCCTGGGCAGCTGACTTTACTTACCCCTGGAAACAGTCCATCATTTGTGCCCAACTCCCTCTGCCGGGCACCTGGCCTCGGCCACCTACAATCCCCGAATGGAACAGGATTTCTACCAGATGCAAGCTGCCACAAACTGGAAGACTAGTTTCCCTAGAAGGGCCAAAGGCCTCCTACAAACTGACATCAGGCACCTGGGCAGCTGACTTTACTTACCCCTGGAAACAGGCCATTCTTTGTTCCCAACTCCCTTAGCCAGGCACCAGGCCTCGGCCACCTACGATCCCAAACGGAACAGGATTTCTTCAAGATGCAAGCTGCCACAAGCCGGAAGCCTGGCTGCTCTTGGAGGGCCAAAGGCCTCCTACAAACTGACATCAGGCACCTGGGCAGCTGACTTTACTTACCCCTGGAAACAGGCCATCATTTGTGCCCAACTCCCTCTGCCGGGAACGTGGCCTTGGTTACCTGCAATCCCGATCGTATCAGGATTTCTTCCAGATGCAAGCTGCCACAAACTGGAAGACTAGTTTCCCTTGAAGGGCCAAAGGCCTCCTACAAACTGACATCAGGCACCTGGGCAGTTGACTTTACTTACCCCTGGAAACAGGCCATCCTTTGTGCCCAAGTCCCTCTGCCGGGCACCAGGCCTCGGCCACCTACAATCCCAAACGGAACAGGATTTCTCCCAGATGCAAGCTGCCACAAGCTGGAAGCCTGGCTTCCCATGGAGGGCCAAAGGCCTCCTACAAACTGACATCAGGCACCTGGGCAGGTGACTTTACTTACACCTGGAAGCAGGCCATCATTTGTGCCCAACTCCCTCTGCCGGGCACCTAGCCTCGGCCACCTACAATCCCGAACGGAACAGGATTTCTTCCAGATGCAAGCTGCCACAAGCTGGAAGCCTGGCTTCCCATGGAGGAACAATTGCCATCTGCAAACTGACATCAGGCACCTGGGCAGCTGACTTTACTTACCCCTGGAAACAGGCCATCATTTCTGCCCAACTCCCTCTGCCGGGCACCTGGCCTCGGCCACCTACAATCCAGATTGGAACAGGATTTCTTCCAGATGCAAGCTGCCACAAACTGGAAAACTACCTTCCCTTAAAGGGCCAAAGGCCTGCTACAAACTGACATCAGGCACCTGGGCAGGTGACTTTACTTACCCCTGGAAACAGGCCATCCTTTGTTCCCAACTCCCTTAGCCAGGCACAAGGCCTCGGCCTCCAACGATCCCAAATGGAACAGGATTTCTTCCAGATGCAAGCTGCCACAAGCCGGAAGCCTGGCTGCTCTTGGAGGGCCAAAGGCCTCCTACAAACTGACATCAGGCACCTGGGCAGCTGACTTTACTTACCCCTGGAAACAGGCCATCATTTGTGCCCAACTCCCTCTGCCGGGCACGTGGCCTTGGCCACCTGCAATCCCGAATGGATCAGGATTTCTTCCAGATGCAAGCTGCCACAAACTGGAAGACTAGTTTCCCTTGAAGGGCCAAAGGCCTCCTACAAACTGACATCAGGCACCTGGGCAGCTGACTTTACTTACCCCTGGAAACAGGCCATCATTTGTGCCCAACTCCCTCTGCCGGGCACCAGGCCTTGGCCACCTACAATCCCAAACAAAACAGGATTTCTTCCAGATGCAAGCTGCCACAAGCTGGAAGCCTGGCTTCCCATGGAGGGCCAAAGGCCTCCTACAAACTGACATCAGGCACCTGGGCAGCTGACTTTACTTACCCCTGGAAACAGTCCATCATTTGTGCCCAACTCACTCTGCCGGGCCCCTAGCCTCGGCCACCTACAATCCCAAACGGAACAGGATTTCTTCCAGATGCAAGCTGCCACAAGCTGGAAGCCTGGCTTCCCATGGAGGAACAATTGCCATCTGCAAACTGACATCAGGCACCTGGGCAGCTGACTTTACTTACCCCTGGAAACAGGCCATCCTTTGTGCCCAACTCCCTCTGCCGGGCACCTGGCCTCGGCCACCTACAATCCCGAACGGAACAGCATTTCTTCGCGATGCAAGCTGCCACAAACTGGAAGACTTGCTTCCCTTGGAGGGCCAAAGGCCTCCTACAAACTGACATCAGGCACCTGGGCAGCTGACTTTACTTACCCCTGGAAACAGGCCATCCTTTGTTCCCAACTCCCTTAGCGAGGCACCAGGCCTCGGCCACCTACGATCCCAAACGGAACAGGATTTTTCAAGATGCAAGCTGCCACAAGCCGGAAGCCTGGCTGCTCTTGGACGGCCAAAGGCCTCCTAAAAACTGACATCAGGCACCTGGGCAGCTGACTTTACTTACCCCTGGAAACAGGCCATCATTTGTGCCCAACTCCCTCTGCCGGGCACGTGGCCTTGGCTACCTGCAATCCCGATCGGATCAGGATTTCTTCCAGATGCAAGCTGCCACAAACTGGAAGACTAGTTTCCCTTGAAGGGCCAAAGGCCTCCTACAAACTGACATCAGGCACCTGGGCAGTTGACTTTACTTACCCCTGGAAACAGGCCATCATTTGTGCCCAACTCCCTCTGCCGGGCACCAGGCCTCGGCCACCTACAATCCCAAACGGAACAGGATTTCTTCCAGATGCAAGCTGCCACATGCTGGAAGCCTGGCTTCCCTTGGAGGGCCAAAGGCCTCCTACAAACTGACATCAGGCACCTGGGCAGCTGACTTTACTTACCCCTGGAAACAGGCCATCATTTGTGCCCAACTCCCTCTGCAGGGCACCTAGCCTCGGCCACCTACAATCCTGAACGGAACAGGATTTCTTCCAGATGCAAGCTGCCACAAGCTGGAAGCCTGGCTTCCCATGGAGGAACAATTGCCATCTGCCAACTGACATCAGGCACCTGGGCAGCTGACTTTACTTACCCCTGGAAACAGGCCATCATTTGTGCCCAACTCCCTCTGACGGGCACGTGGCCTTGGCCACCTGCAATCCCGAATGGATCAGGATTTCTTCCAGATGCAAGCTGCCACAAACTGGAAGACTAGTTTCCCTTGAAGGGCCAAAGGCCTCCTACAAACTGACATCAGGCACCTGGGCAGCTGACTTTACTTACCCCTGGAAACAGGCCATCATTTGTGCCCACCTCCCTCTGCCGGGCACCTGGCCTCGGCCACCTACAATCCCAAACGGAACAGGATTTCTTCCAGACACAAGCTGCCACAAGCTGGAAGCCTGGCTTCCCATGGAGAGCCAAAGGCCTCCTACAAACTGACATCAGGCACCTGGGCAGCTGACTTTACTTACCCCTGGAAACAGGCCATCATTTGTGCCCAACTCCCTCTGCAGGGCACCTAGCCTCGGCCACCTACAATCCCGAACGGAAACAGGATTTCTTCCAGATGCAAGCTGCCACAAGCTGGAAGCCTGGCTTCCCATGGAGGAAAATTGCCATCTGCCAACTGACATCAGGCACCTGGGCAGCTGACTTTACTTACCCCTGGAAACAGGCCATCATTTGTGCCCAACTCCCTCTGCCGGCGCCTGGCCTCGGCCACCTACAATCCAGAACGGAACAGGATTTCTTCGCGATGCAAGCTGCCACAAACTGGAAGACTTGCTTCCCTTGGAGGGCCAAAGTCCTCCTACAAACTGACATCAGGCACCTGGGCAGCTGACTTTACTTACCCCTGGAAACAGGCCATCCTTTGTTCCCCAACTCCCTTAGCCAGGCACCAGGCTCGGCCACCTACGATCCCAAACGGAACAGGATTTCTTCAAGATTCAAGCTGCCACAAGCCGGAAGCCTGGCTGCTCTTGGAGGGCCAAAGGCCTCCTACAAACTGACATCAGGCACCTGGGCAGCTGACTTTACTTACCCCTGGAAACAGGCCATCATTTGTGCCCACCTCCCTCTGCCGGGCACCTGGCCTCGGCCACCTACAATGCCAAACGGAACAGGATTTCTTCCAGATGCAAGCTGCCACAAGCTGGAAGCCTGGCTTCCCATGGAGGGCCAAAGGCCTCCTACAAACTGACATCAGGCACCTGGGCAGCTGACTTTACTTACCCCTGGATACAGGCCATCATTTGTGCCCAACTCCCTCTGCCGGGCACCTGGCCTCGGCCACCTGCAATCCCGAATGTAACAGGATTTCTTCCAGATGCAAGCCTGCCACAAACTGGAAGACTAGTTTCCCTTGAAGGGCCAAAGGCCTCCTACAAACTGACATCAGGCACCTGGGCAGCTGACTTTACTTACCCCTCGAAACAGGCCATCCTTTGTGCACAACTCCCTCTGCCGGCCACCTGGTCTCGGCCACCTACAATCCCAAACGGAACAGGATTTCTTCCAGATGCAAGCTGCCACAAACTGGAAGACTACCTTCCCTTAGCGGGCCAACGGCCTGCTACAAACTGACATCAGGCACCTGGGCAACTGACTTTACATGCCCCTGGAAACAGGCCATCCTTTGTGCCCAACTCCCTCTGCCGGGCACCCGGCTCCGTGCACCTACAATCCCGAACGGAACAGGATTTCTTCCAGATGCAAGCTGCCACAAGCTGGAAGCCTGGCTTCCCATGGAGGGCCAAAGGCCTCCTAAAAACTGACATCAGGCACCTGGGCAGCTGACTTTACTTACCCCTGGAAACAGGCCATCATTTGTGCCCAACTCCCTCTGCCGGGCACCTGGCCTCGGCCACCTACAATCCCGAACGGAACAGGATTTCTTCGCGATGCAAGCTGCCAAAAGCTGGAAGACTTGCTTCCCTTGGAGGGCCAAAGGCCTCCTACAAACTGACATCAGGCACCTGGGCAGTTGACTTTACTTACCCCTGGAAACAGGCCATCCTTTGTGCCCAAGTCCCTCTGCCGGGCACCAGGCCTCGGCCACCTACAATCCCAAACGGAACAGGATTTCTCCCAGATGCAAGCTGCCACAAGCTGGAAGCCTGGCTTCCCATGGAGGGCCAAAGGCCTCCTACAAACTGACATCAGGCACCTGGGCAGGTGACTTTACTTACACCTGGAAGCAGGCCATCATTTGTGCCCAACTCCCTCTGCCGGGCACCTAGCCTCGGCCACCTACAATCCCGAACGGAACAGGATTTCTTCCAGATGCAAGCTGCCACAAGCTGGAAGCCTGGCTTCCCATGGAGGAACAATTGCCATCTGCAAACTGACATCAGGCACCTGGGCAGCTGACTTTACTTACCCCTGGAAACAGGCCATCATTTCTGCCCAACTCCCTCTGCCGGGCACCTGGCCTCGGCCACCTACAATCCAGATTGGAACAGGATTTCTTCCAGATGCAAGCTGCCACAAACTGGAAAACTACCTTCCCTTAAAGGGCCAAAGGCCTGCTACAAACTGACATCAGGCACCTGGGCAGGTGACTTTACTTACCCCTGGAAACAGGCCATCCTTTGTTCCCAACTCCCTTAGCCAGGCACAAGGCCTCGGCCTCCAACGATCCCAAATGGAACAGGATTTCTTCCAGATGCAAGCTGCCACAAGCCGGAAGCCTGGCTGCTCTTGGAGGGCCAAAGGCCTCCTACAAACTGACATCAGGCACCTGGGCAGCTGACTTTACTTACCCCTGGAAACAGGCCATCATTTGTGCCCAACTCCCTCTGCCGGGCACGTGGCCTTGGCCACCTGCAATCCCGAATGGATCAGGATTTCTTCCAGATGCAAGCTGCCACAAACTGGAAGACTAGTTTCCCTTGAAGGGCCAAAGGCCTCCTACAAACTGACATCAGGCACCTGGGCAGCTGACTTTACTTACCCCTGGAAACAGGCCATCATTTGTGCCCAACTCCCTCTGCCGGGCACCAGGCC
Source organism: Chamaea fasciata (assembly GCF_029207755.1). Taxonomy (NCBI): domain Eukaryota; kingdom Metazoa; phylum Chordata; class Aves; order Passeriformes; family Sylviidae; genus Chamaea; species Chamaea fasciata. Next base: position 19,175 of record NW_027094463.1, read on the forward strand.
TTGGCCACCTACAATCCCAAACAAAACAGGATTTCTTCCAGATGCAAGCTGCCACAAGCTGGAAGCCTGGCTTCCCATGGAGGGCCAAAGGCCTCCTACAAACTGACATCAGGCACCTGGGCAGCTGACTTTACTTACCCCTGGAAACAGTCCATCATTTGTGCCCAACTCACTCTGCCGGGCCCCTAGCCTCGGCCACCTACAATCCCAAACGGAACAGGATTTCTTCCAGATGCAAGCTGCCACAAGCTGGAAGCCTGGCTTCCCATGGAGGAACAATTGCCATCTGCAAACTGACATCAGGCACCTGGGCAGCTGACTTTACTTACCCCTGGAAACAGGCCATCCTTTGTGCCCAACTCCCTCTGCCGGGCACCTGGCCTCGGCCACCTACAATCCCGAACGGAACAGCATTTCTTCGCGATGCAAGCTGCCACAAACTGGAAGACTTGCTTCCCTTGGAGGGCCAAAGGCCTCCTACAAACTGACATCAGGCACCTGGGCAGCTGACTTTACTTACCCCTGGAAACAGGCCATCCTTTGTTCCCAACTCCCTTAGCGAGGCACCAGGCCTCGGCCACCTACGATCCCAAACGGAACAGGATTTTTCAAGATGCAAGCTGCCACAAGCCGGAAGCCTGGCTGCTCTTGGACGGCCAAAGGCCTCCTAAAAACTGACATCAGGCACCTGGGCAGCTGACTTTACTTACCCCTGGAAACAGGCCATCATTTGTGCCCAACTCCCTCTGCCGGGCACGTGGCCTTGGCTACCTGCAATCCCGATCGGATCAGGATTTCTTCCAGATGCAAGCTGCCACAAACTGGAAGACTAGTTTCCCTTGAAGGGCCAAAGGCCTCCTACAAACTGACATCAGGCACCTGGGCAGTTGACTTTACTTACCCCTGGAAACAGGCCATCATTTGTGCCCAACTCCCTCTGCCGGGCACCAGGCCTCGGCCACCTACAATCCCAAACGGAACAGGATTTCTTCCAGATGCAAGCTGCCACATGCTGGAAGCCTGGCTTCCCTTGGAGGGCCAAAGGCCTCCTACAAACTGACATCAGGCACCTGGGCAGCTGACTTTACTTACCCCTGGAAACAGGCCATCATTTGTGCCCAACTCCCTCTGCCGGGCACCTAGCCTCGGCCACCTACAATCCTGAACGGAACAGGATTTCTTCCAGATGCAAGCTGCCACAAGCTGGAAGCCTGGCTTCCCATGGAGGAACAATTGCCATCTGCCAACTGACATCAGGCACCTGGGCAGCTGACTTTACTTACCCCTGGAAACAGGCCATCATTTGTGCCCAACTCCCTCTGACGGGCACGTGGCCTTGGCCACCTGCAATCCCGAATGGATCAGGATTTCTTCCAGATGCAAGCTGCCACAAACTGGAAGACTAGTTTCCCCTTGAAAGGGCCAAAGGCCTCCTACAAACTGACATCAGGCACCTGGGCAGCTGACTTTACTTACCCCTGGAAACAGGCATCATTTGTGCCCCACCTCCCTCTGCCGGGCACCTGGCCTCGGCCACCTACAATCCAAACGGAACAGGATTTCTTCCAGACACAAGCTGCCACAAGCTGGAAGCCTGGCTTCCCATGGAGATGCCAAAGGCCTCCTACAAACTGACATCAGGCACCTGGGCAGCTGACTTTACTTACCCCTGGAAACAGGCCATCATTTGTGCCCAACTCCCTCTGCAGGGCACCTAGCCTCGGCCACCTACAATCCCGAACGGAACAGGATTTCTTCCAGATGCAAGCTGCCACAAGCTGGAAGCCTGGCTTCCCATGGAGGAAAAATTGCCATCTGCCAACTGACATCAGGCACCTGGGCAGCTGACTTTACCTTACCCCTGGAAACAGGCCATCATTTGTGCCCAACTCCCTCTGCCGGGCGCCTGGCCTCGGCCACCTACAATCCAGAACGGAACAGGATTTCTTCGCGATGCAAGCTGCCACAAACTGGAAGACTTGCTTCCCTTGGAGGGCCAAAGTCCTCCTACAAACTGACATCAGGCACCTGGGCAGCTGACTTTACTTACCCCTGGAAACAGGCCATCCTTTGTTCCCAACTCCCTTAGCCAGGCACCCAGGCCTCGGCCACCTACGATCCCAAACGGAACAGGATTTCTTCAAGATTCAAGCTGCCACAAGCCGGAAGCCTGGCTGCTCTTGGAGGGCCAAAGGCCTCCTACAAACTGACATCAGGCACCTGGGCAGCTGACTTTACTTACCCCTGGAAACAGGCCCATCATTTGTGCCCACCTCCCTCTGCCGGGCACCTGGCCTCGGCCACCTACAATGCCAAACGGAACAGGATTTCTTCCAGATGCAAGCTGCCACAAGCTGGAAGCCTGGCTTCCCATGGAGGGCCAAAGGCCCTCCTACAAACTGACATCAGGCACCTGGGCAGCCTGACTTTACTTACCCCTGGATACAGGCCATCATTTGTGCCCAACTCCCTCTGCCGGGCACCTGGCCTCGGCCACCTGCAATCCCGAATGTAACAGGATTTCTTCCAGATGCAAGCTGCCACAAACTGGAAGACTAGTTTCCCCTTGAAGGGCCAAAGGCCTCCTACAAACTGACATCAGGCACCTGGGCAGCTGACTTTACTTACCCCTCGAAACAGGCCATCCTTTGTGCACAACTCCCTCTGCCGGCCCACCTGGTCTCGGCCACCTACAATCCCAAACGGAACAGGATTCTTCCAGATGCAAGCTGCCACAAACTGGAAGACTACCTTCCCTTAGCGGGCAACGGCCTGCTACAAACTGACATCAGGCACCTGGGCAACTGACTTTACATGCCCCCTGGAAACAGGCCATCCTTTGTGCCCAACTCCCTCTGCCGGGCACCCGGCTCCGTGCACCTACAATCCCGAACGGAACAGGATTTCTTCCAGATGCAAGCTGCCACAAGCTGGAAGCCTGGCTTCCCATGGAGGGCCAAAGGCCTCCTAAAAACTGACATCAGGCACCTGGGCAGCTGACTTTACTTACCCCTGGAAACCAGGCCATCATTTGTGCCCAACTCCCTCTGCCGGGCACCTGGCCTCGGCCACCTACAATCCCGAACGGAACAGGATTCTCTTCGCGATGCAAGCTGCCAAAAGCTGGAAGACTTGCTTCCCTTGGAGGGCCAAAGGCCTCCTACAAACTGACATCAGGCACCTGGGCAGCTGACTTTACTTACCCCTGAAACAGGCCATCCTTTGTGCCCAACTCCTTAGCCGGGCACCAGGCCCTCGGCCACTTACGATCCCAAACGGAACAGGATTTCTTCCAGATGCAAGCTGCCACAAGCTGGAAGCCTGGCTTCCCATGGAGGAACAATTGCCATCTGCAAACTGACATCAGGCACCTGGGCAGCTGACTTTACTTACCCCTGGAAACAGGCCATCATTTGTGCCCAGCTCCCTCTGCCGGGCACCTGGCCTCGGCCACCTACGATCCCAAACAGAACAGGATTTCTTCAAGATGCAAGCTACCACAAACTGGAAGACTAGCTTCCCATGGAGGACCAAAGGCCTCCTACAAACTGACATCAGGCACCTGGGCAGCTGACTTTACTTACCCCTGGAAACAGGCCATCCTTTGTGCCCAACTCCCTCTGCCGGGCACCTGGTCTCGGCCACCTACAATCCCAAACGGAACAGGATTTCTTCGCGATGCAAGCTGCCACAAACTGGAAGACTTGCTTCACCTTGGAGGGCCAAAGGCCTCCTACAAACTGACACCAGGCACCTGGGCAGCTGACTTTACTTACCCCTGGAAACAGGCCATCCTTTGTGCCCAAGTCCCTCTGCCGGGCACCTGGCCTCGGCCACCTACAATCCCGAACGGAACAGGATTTCTTCCAGATGCAAGCTGCCACAAACTGTAGGACTAGCTTCCCTTAGAGGGCCAAAGGCCTGCTACAAACTGACATCAGGCACCTGGGCAGCTGACTTTACTTACCCCTGGAACAGGCCATCCTTTGTGCCCAACTCCCTCTGCCGGGCACCTGGCCTCGGCCACCTAGAATTGGAAACGGAACAGTATTTCTTCCAGATGCAAGCTGCCACAAGCTAGAAGCCTGGCTTCCCATGGAGGAACAATTGCCATCTGCAAACTGACATCAGGGCACCTGGGCAGCTGACTTTACTTATCCTGGAAACAGGCCATCCTTTGTGCCCAACTCCCTCTGCCGGGCACCCGGCTCCGTGCACCTACAATCTTGAACGGAACAGGATTTCTTCCAGATGCAAGCTGCCACAAGCAGGAAGCCTGGCTTCGCATGGAGGGCCAAAGGCCTCCTACAAACTGCCATCAGGCACCTGGGCAGCTGACTTTACTTACCCCTAAAAACAGGCCATCCTTTGTTCCCAACTCCCTCTGCCGGGCTCCCAGCTTCAGCCACCTACAATCTTGAATGGAACAGGATTTTTTCCAGATGCAAGATGCCTTGAACAGGAAGACTAGCATCACTTGGGGAGCCATAGGCCTTCAACAAAACTGACATCAGGCACCTGGGCAGCTGAATTTACTTACCCCTGGAAACAGGCCATCGTTTGTGCCCAACTCCCTCTGCCAGGCATCTGGCCTCGGCCACCTACAATCGCAAACGAAACAGGATTTCTTCCAGATGCATGCTGTCACAAACTGGAAGACTACCTTCCCATGGAGGGCCAAAAGCCTCCGACAAACTGACATCAGCCACCTGGGCAGCTGACTTTACTTACCCCTGGAAACAGGCCATCCTTTCTGCCCAACTCCCTCTGCCGGGCACCTGGCCTCGGCACCTACAATCCCGAACGGAACAGGATTTCTTCCAGATTCAAGCTCTCTTGAACTAGAAGACTACCTTCCCTTAGCGGGCCAAAGGCCTCCTACAAACTGACATCAGGCACCTGGGCAGCTTACTTTACTTACCCCCTGGAAACAGGCCATCATTTGTGCCCAACTCCCTCTGCCGGGCACCAGGCCTCGGCCACCTACAATCCCAAACGGAACAGGATTTCTTCCAGATGTAAGCTGCCACAAACTGGAAGACTTGCTTCCCTTGGAGGGCCAAAGGCCTCCGACAAACTGACACCAGGCACCTGGGCAGCTGACTTTACTTACCCCTGGAAACAGGCCATCCTTTGTTCCCAACTCCCTCAGCCGGGCACCAGGCCTCGACCAACCAACGATCCCAAACGGAACAGGATTTCTTCAAGATGCAAGCTGCCACAAGCTGGAAGCCTGGCTTCCCATGGAGGAACAATTGCCATCTGGTAAACTGACATCAGGCCACCTGGGCAGCTGACTTTACTTACCCCTGGAAACAGGCCATCATTTGTGCCCAAGTCCCTCTGCCGGGCACCAGGCCCTCGGCCACCTACAATCCCGAACGGAACAGGATTTCTTCCAGATGCAAGCTGCCACAAGCTGGAAGCCTGGCTTCCCATGGAGGGCCAAAGGCCTCCTACAAACTGACATCAGGCACCTGGGCAGCTGACTTTACTTACCCCTGGAAACAGTCCATCATTTGTGCCCAACTCCCTCTGCCGGGCACCTAGCCTCGGCCACCTACAATCCCGAACGGAACAGGATTTCTTTCAGATGCAAGCTGCCACAAGCTGGAAGCCTGGCTTCCCATGGAGGAACAATTGCCATCTGCAAACTGACATCAGGCACCTGGGCAGCTGACTTTACTTACCCCTGGAAACAGGCCATCCTTTGTGCCCAACTCCCTCTGCCGGGCACCTGGCCTCGGCCACCTACAATCCAGAACGGAACAGGATTTCTTCCAGATGCAAGCTGCCACAAGCTGGAAGCCTGGCTTCCCTTGGAGGGCCAAAGGCCTCCTACAAACTGACACCAGGCACCTGGGCAGCTGACTTTACTTACCCCTGGAAACAGTCCATCATTTGTGCCCAACTCCCTCTGCCGGGCACCTGGCCTCGGCCACCTACAATATCGAATGGAACAGGATTTCTACCAGATGCAAGCTGCCACAAACTGGAAGACTAGTTTCCCTAGAAGGGCCAAAGGCCTCCTACAAACTGACATCAGGCACCTGGGCAGCTGACTTTACTTACCCCTGGAAACAGGCCATTCTTTGTTCCCAACTCCCTTAGCCAGGCACCAGGCCTCGGCCACCTACGATCCCAAACGGAACAGGATTTCTTCAAGATGCAAGCTGCCACAAGCCGGAAGCCTGGCTGCTCTTGGAGGGCCAAAGGCCTCCTACAAACTGACATCAGGCACCTGGGCAGCTGACTTTACTTACCCCTGGAAACAGGCCATCATTTGTGCCCAACTCCCTCTGCCGGGAACGTGGCCTTGGTTACCTGCAATCCCGATCGTATCAGGATTTCTTCCAGATGCAAGCTGCCACAAACTGGAAGACTAGTTTCCCTTGAAGGGCCAAAGGCCTCCTACAAACTGACATCAGGCACCTGGGCAGTTGACTTTACTTACCCCTGGAAACAGGCCATCCTTTGTGCCCAAGTCCCTCTGCCGGGCACCAGGCCTCGGCCACCTACAATCCCAAACGGAACAGGATTTCTCCCAGATGCAAGCTGCCACAAGCTGGAAGCCTGGCTTCCCATGGAGGGCCAAAGGCCTCCTACAAACTGACATCAGGCACCTGGGCAGGTGACTTTACTTACACCTGGAAGCAGGCCATCATTTGTGCCCAACTCCCTCTGCCGGGCACCTAGCCTCGGCCACCTACAATCCCGAACGGAACAGGATTTCTTCCAGATGCAAGCTGCCACAAGCTGGAAGCCTGGCTTCCCATGGAGGAACAATTGCCATCTGCAAACTGACATCAGGCACCTGGGCAGCTGACTTTACTTACCCCTGGAAACAGGCCATCATTTCTGCCCAACTCCCTCTGCCGGGCACCTGGCCTCGGCCACCTACAATCCAGAACGGAACAGGATTTCTTCCAGATGCAAGCTGCCACAAACTGGAAGACTACCTTCCCTTAAAGGGCCAAAGGCCTGCTACAAACTGACATCAGGCACCTGGGCAGGTGACTTTACTTACCCCTGGAAACAGGCCATCCTTTGTTCCCAACTCCCTTAGCCAGGCACCAGGCCTCGGCCTCCAACGATCCCAAATGGAACAGGATTTCTTCCAGATGCAAGCTGCCACAAGCCGGAAGCCTGGCTGCTCTTGGAGGGCCAAAGGCCTCCTACAAACTGACATCAGGCACCTGGGCAGCTGACTTTACTTACCCCTGGAAACAGGCCATCATTTGTGCCCAACTCCCTCTGCCGGGCACGTGGCCTTGGCCACCTGCAATCCCGAATGGATCAGGATTTCTTCCAGATGCAAGCTGCCACAAACTGGAAGACTAGTTTCCCTTGAAGGGCCAAAGGCCTCCTACAAACTGACATCAGGCACCTGGGCAGCTGACTTTACTTACCCCTGGAAACAGGCCATCATTTGTGCCCAACTCCCTCTGCCGGGCACGTGGCCTTGGCTACCTGCAATCCCGATCGGATCAGGATTTCTTCCAGATGCAAGCTGCCACAAACTGGAAGACTAGTTTCCCTTGAAGGGCCAAAGGCCTCCTACAAACTGACATCAGGCACCTGGGCAGTTGACTTTACTTACCCCTGGAAACAGGCCATCATTTGTGCCCAACTCCCTCTGCCGGGCACCAGGCCTCGGCCACCTACAATCCCAAACGGAACAGGATTTCTTCCAGATGCAAGCTGCCACATGCTGGAAGCCTGGCTTCCCTTGGAGGGCCAAAGGCCTCCTACAAACTGACATCAGGCACCTGGGCAGCTGACTTTACTTACCCCTGGAAACAGGCCATCATTTGTGCCCAACTCCCTCTGCCGGGCACCTAGCCTCGGCCACCTACAATCCTGAACGGAACAGGATTTCTTCCAGATGCAAGCTGCCACAAGCTGGAAGCCTGGCTTCCCATGGAGGAACAATTGCCATCTGCCAACTGACATCAGGCACCTGGGCAGCTGACTTTACTTACCCCTGGAAACAGGCCATCATTTGTGCCCAACTCCCTCAGCCGGGCGCCTGGCCTCGGCCACCTACAATCCAGAACGGAACAGGATTTCTTCCAGATGCAAGCTGCCACAAACTGGAAGACTTGCTTCCCTTGGAGGGCCAAAGTCCTCCTACAAACTGACATCAGGCACCTGGGCAGCTGACTTTACTTACCCCTGGAAACAGGCCATCCTTTGTTCCCAACTCCCTTAGCCAGGCACCAGGCCTCGGCCACCTACGATCCCAAACGGAACAGGATTTCTTCAAGATGCAAGCTGCCACAAGCCGGAAGCCTGGCTGCTCTTGGACGGCCAAAGGCCTCCTAAAAACTGACATCAGGCACCTGGGCAGCTGACTTTACTTACCCCTGGAAACAGGCCATCATTTGTGCCCAACTCCCTCTGACGGGCACGTGGCCTTGGCCACCTGCAATCCCGAATGGATCTGGATTTCTTCCAGATTCAAGCTGCCACAAACTGGAAGACTAGTTTCCCTTGAAGGGCCAAAGGCCTCCTACAAACTGACATCAGGCACCTGGGCAGCTGACTTTACTTACCCCTGGAAACAGGCCATCATTTGTGCCCACCTCCCTCTGCCGGGCACCTGGCCTCGGCCACCTACAATCCCAAACGGAACAGGATTTCTTCCAGACACAAGCTGCCACAAGCTGGAAGCCTGGCTTCCCATGGAGAGCCAAAGGCCTCCTACAAACTGACATCAGGCACCTGGGCAGCTGACTTTACTTACCCCTGGAAACAGGCCATCATTTGTGCCCAACTCCCTCTGCAGGGCACCTAGCCTCGGCCACCTACAATCCCGAACGGAACAGGATTTCTTCCAGATGCAAGCTGCCACAAGCTGGAAGCCTGGCTTCCCATGGAGGAACAATTGCCATCTGCCAACTGACATCAGGCACCTGGGCAGCTGACTTTACTTACCCCTGGAAACAGGCCATCATTTGTGCCCAACTCCCTCTGCCGGGCGCCTGGCCTCGGCCACCTACAATCCAGAACGGAACAGGATTTCTTCGCGATGCAAGCTGCCACAAACTGGAAGACTTGCTTCCCTTGGAGGGCCAAAGTCCTCCTACAAACTGACATCAGGCACCTGGGCAGCTGACTTTACTTACCCCTGGAAACAGGCCATCCTTTGTTCCCAACTCCCTTAGCCAGGCACCAGGCCTCGGCCACCTACGATCCCAAACGGAACAGGATTTCTTCAAGATTCAAGCTGCCACAAGCCGGAAGCCTGGCTGCTCTTGGAGGGCCAAAGGCCTCCTACAAACTGACATCAGGCACCTGGGCAGCTGACTTTACTTACCCCTGGAAACAGGCCATCATTTGTGCCCACCTCCCTCTGCCGGGCACCTGGCCTCGGCCACCTACAATGCCAAACGGAACAGGATTTCTTCCAGATGCAAGCTGCCACAAGCTGGAAGCCTGGCTTCCCATGGAGGGCCAAAGGCCTCCTACAAACTGACATCAGGCACCTGGGCAGCTGACTTTACTTACCCCTGGATACAGGCCATCATTTGTGCCCAACTCCCTCTGCCGGGCACCTGGCCTCGGCCACCTGCAATCCCGAATGTAACAGGATTTCTTCCAGATGCAAGCTGCCACAAACTGGAAGACTAGTTTCCCTTGAAGGGCCAAAGGCCTCCTACAAACTGACATCAGGCACCTGGGCAGCTGACTTTACTTACCCCTCGAAACAGGCCATCCTTTGTGCACAACTCCCTCTGCCGGCCACCTGGTCTCGGCCACCTACAATCCCAAACGGAACAGGATTTCTTCCAGATGCAAGCTGCCACAAACTGGAAGACTACCTTCCCTTAGCGGGCCAACGGCCTGCTACAAACTGACATCAGGCACCTGGGCAACTGACTTTACATGCCCCTGGAAACAGGCCATCCTTTGTGCCCAACTCCCTCTGCCGGGCACCCGGCTCCGTGCACCTACAATCCCGAACGGAACAGGATTTCTTCCAGATGCAAGCTGCCACAAGCTGGAAGCCTGGCTTCCCATGGAGGGCCAAAGGCCTCCTAAAAACTGACATCAGGCACCTGGGCAGCTGACTTTACTTACCCCTGGAAACAGGCCATCATTTGTGCCCAACTCCCTCTGCCGGGCACCTGGCCTCGGCCACCTACAATCCCGAACGGAACAGGATTTCTTCGCGATGCAAGCTGCCAAAAGCTGGAAGACTTGCTTCCCTTGGAGGGCCAAAGGCCTCCTACAAACTGACATCAGGCACCTGGGCAGCTGACTTTACTTACCCCTGGAAACAGGCCATCCTTTGTGCCCAACTCCCTTAGCCGGGCACCAGGCCTCGGCCACTTACGATCCCAAACGGAACAGGATTTCTTCCAGATGCAAGCTGCCACAAGCTGGAAGCCTGGCTTCCCATGGAGGAACAATTGCCATCTGCAAACTGACATCAGGCACCTGGGCAGCTGACTTTACTTACCCCTGGAAACAGGCCATCATTTGTGCCCAGCTCCCTCTGCCGGGCACCTGGCCTCGGCCACCTACGGTCCCAAACAGAACAGGATTTCTTCAAGATGCAAGCTACCACAAACTGGAAGACTAGCTTCCCATGGAGGACCAAAGGCCTCCTACAAACTGACACCAGGCACCTGGGCAGCTGACTTTACTTACCCCTGGAAACAGGCCATCCTTTGTGCCCAAGTCCCTCTGCCGGGCACCTGGCCTCGGCCACCTACAATCCCGAACGGAACAGGATTTCTTCCAGATGCAAGCTGCCACAAACTGTAGGACTAGCTTTCCTTAGAGGGCCAAAGGCCTGCTACAAACTGACATCAGGCACCTGGGCAGCTGACTTTACTTACCCCTGGAAACAGGCCATCCTTTGTGCCCAACTCCCTCTGCCGGGCACCTGGCCTCGGCCACCTAGAATTGGAAACGGAACAGTATTTCTTCCAGATGCAAGCTGCCACAAGCTAGAAGCCTGGCTTCCCATGGAGGAACAATTGCCATCTGCAAACTGACATCAGGCACCTGGGCAGCTGACTTTACTTATCCCTGGAAACAGGCCATCCTTTGTGCCCAACTCCCTCTGCCGGGCACCCGGCTCCGTGCACCTACAATCTTGAACGGAACAGGATTTCTTCCAGATGCAAGCTGCCACAAGCAGGAAGCCTGGCTTCGCATGGAGGGCCAAAGGCCTCCTACAAACTGCCATCAGGCACCTGGGCAGCTGACTTTACTTACCCCTAAAAACAGGCCATCCTTTGTTCCCAACTCCCTCTGCCGGGCTCCCAGCTTCAGCCACCTACAATCTTGAATGGAACAGGATTTTTTCCAGATGCAAGATGCCTTGAACAGGAAGACTAGCATCACTTGGGGAGCCATAGGCCTTCAACAAACTGACATCAGGCACCTGGGCAGCTGAATTTACTTACCCCTGGAAACAGGCCATCATTTGTGCCCAACTCCCTCTGCCGGGCACCTGGCCTCGGCCACCTACAATTTCGAACGGAACAGGATTTATTCCAGATGCAAGCTGCCACTAACTGGAAGACTTGGTTCCCTTGGAGGGCCAAAGACCTCCTACAAACTGACATCAGGCACCTGGGCAGCTGACGTTACTTACCCATGGAAACAGGCCATCCTTTGTTCCCAACTCCCTTAGCAGTGCACCCGGATCCGGCCACCTACAATCCCGAACGGAACAGGATTTCTTCCAGATGCAAGCTGCCACAAGCAGGAAGCCTGGCTTCCCATGGAGGGCCAAAGGCCTCCTACAAACTGACATCAGGCACCTGGGCAGCTGACTTTACTTACCCCTGGAAACAGGCCATCCTTTGTGCCCAACTCCCTCTGCCGGGCACCCGGCTCTGTGCACCTACAATCCCGAACGGAACAGCATTTCTTCCAGATGCAAGCTGCCACAAACTGGAAGACTAGCTTCCCTTAGAGGGCCAAAGGCCTCCTAAAAACTGACATCAGGCACCTGGGCAGCTGACTTTACTTACCCCTGGAAACAGGCCATCCTTTGTTACCAACTCCCTCTGCCGGGCACCAGGCCTCGGCCACCTACAATCCCAAACAGAACAGGATTTCTTAAAGATGCAAGCTGCCACAAGCTGGAAGCCTGGCTTCCCTTGGAGGGCCAAAGGCCTCCTACAAACTGACATCAGGCACCTGGGCAGCTGACTTTACATGCCCCTGGAAACAGGCCATCCTTTGTTCCCAACTCCCTCTGCCGGGCACCCGGCTCCGTGCACCTACAATCCCGAACGGAACAGGATTTCTTCCAGATGCAAGCTGCCACAAGCAGGAAGCCTGGCTTCCCATGGACGGCCAAAGGCCTCCTACAGACTGACATCAGGCACCTGGGCAGCTGACTTTACTTGCCCTTAAAAACAGGCCATCCTTTGTTCCCAACTCCCTCTGCCGGGCACTCGGCTTCAGCCACCTACAATCTTGAATGGAACAGGATTTTTTCCAGATGCAAGCTGCCTTGAACAGGAAGACTACCATCACTTGGGGGGCCATAGGCCTGCAACAAACTGACATCAGGCACCTGGGCAGCTGACTTTACTTACCCCTGGAAACAGGCCATCATTTGTGCCCAACTCCCTCTGCCGGGCACCTGGCCTCGGCCACCTACAATCCCGAACGGAACAGGATTTCTTCCAGATGCAAGCTGCCACTAACTGGACGACTTGGTTCCCTTGGAGGGCCAAAGGCCTCCTACAAACTGACACCAGGCACCTGGGCAGCTGACTTACTTACCCCTGGAAACAGGCCAACCTTTGTACCCAACTCCCTCTGCCGGGCACCTGGCCTCGGCCACCTACAATCCAGAACGGAACAGGATTTCTTCCAGATGCAAGCTGCCACAAACTGGAAGACTTGCTTCCCTTGGAGGGCCAAAGTCCTCCTACAAAATGACATCAGGCACCTGGGCAGCTGACTTTACTTACCCCTGGAAACAGGCCATCCTTTGTTCCCAACTCCCTCAGCCGGGCACCAGGCCTCGACCACCAACGATCCCAAACGGAACAGGATTTCTTCAAGATGCAAGCTGCCACAAGCTGGAAGCCTGGCTTCCCATGGAGGAACAATTGCCATCTGTAAACTGACATCAGGCACCTGGGCAGCTGACTTTACTTACCCCTGGAAACAGGCCATCATTTGTGCCCAAGTCCCTCTGCCGGGCACCAGGCCTCGGCCACCTACAATCCCGAACGGAACAGGATTTCTTCCAGATGCAAGCTGCCACAAGCTGGAAGCCTGGCTTCCCATGGAGGGCCAAAGGCCTCCTACAAACTGACATCAGGCACCTGGGCAGCTGACTTTACTTACCCCTGGAAACAGTCCATCATTTGTGCCCAACTCCCTCTGCCGGGCACCAGGCCTCGGCCACCTACAATCCCGAACGGAACAGGATTTCTTTCAGATGCAAGCTGCCACAAGCTGGAAGCCTGGCTTCCCATGGAGGAACAATTGCCATCTGCAAACTGACATCAGGCACCTGGGCAGCTGACTTTACTTACCCCTGGAAACAGGCCATCCTTTGTGCCCAACTCCCTCTGCCGGGCACCTGGCCTCGGCCACCTACAATCCAGAACGGAACAGGATTTCTTCCAGATGCAAGCCGCCACAAGCTGGAAGCCTGGCTTCCCTTGGAGGGCCAAAGGCCTCCTACAAACTGACACCAGGCACCTGGGCAGCTGACTTTACTAACCCCTGGAAACAGTCCATCATTTGTGCCCAACTCCCTCTGCCGGGCACCTGGCCTCGGCCACCTACAATCCCGAATGGAACAGGATTTCTACCAGATGCAAGCTGCCACAAACTGGAAGACTAGTTTCCCTAGAAGGGCCAAAGGCCTCCTACAAACTGACATCAGGCACCTGGGCAGCTGACTTTACTTACCCCTGGAAACAGGCCATTCTTTGTTCCCAACTCCCTTAGCCAGGCACCAGGCCTCGGCCACCTACGATCCCAAACGGAACAGGATTTCTTCAAGATGCAAGCTGCCACAAGCCGGAAGCCTGGCTGCTCTTGGAGGGCCAAAGGCCTCCTACAAACTGACATCAGGCACCTGGGCAGCTGACTTTACTTACCCCTGGAAACAGGCCATCATTTGTGCCCAACTCCCTCTGCCGGGCACGTGGCCTTGGTTACCTGCAATCCCGATCGTATCAGGATTTCTTCCAGATGCAAGCTGCCACAAACTGGAAGACTAGTTTCCCTTGAAGGGCCAAAGGCCTCCTACAAACTGACATCAGGCACCTGGGCAGTTGACTTTACTTACCCCTGGAAACAGGCCATCCTTTGTGCCCAAGTCCCTCTGCCGGGCACCAGGCCTCGGCCACCTACAATCCCAAACGGAACAGGATTTCTCCCAGATGCAAGCTGCCACAAGCTGGAAGCCTGGCTTCCCATGGAGGGCCAAAGGCCTCCTACAAACTGACATCAGGCACCTGGGCAGGTGACTTTACTTACACCTGGAAGCAGGCCATCATTTGTGCCCAACTCCCTCTGCCGGGCACCTAGCCTCGGCCACCTACAATCCCGAACGGAACAGGATTTCTTCCAGATGCAAGCTGCCACAAGCTGGAAGCCTGGCTTCCCATGGAGGAACAATTGCCATCTGCAAACTGACATCAGGCACCTGGGCAGCTGACTTTACTTACCCCTGGAAACAGGCCATCATTTCTGCCCAACTCCCTCTGCCGGGCACCTGGCCTCGGCCACCTACAATCCAGAACGGAACAGGATTTCTTCCAGATGCAAGCTGCCACAAACTGGAAAACTACCTTCCCTTAAAGGGCCAAAGGCCTGCTACAAACTGACATCAGGCACCTGGGCAGGTGACTTTACTTACCCCTGGAAACAGGCCATCCTTTGTTCCCAACTCCCTTAGCCAGGCACAAGGCCTCGGCCTCCAACGATCCCAAATGGAACAGGATTTCTTCCAGATGCAAGCTGCCACAAGCCGGAAGCCTGGCTGCTCTTGGAGGGCCAAAGGCCTCCTACAAACTGACATCAGGCACCTGGGCAGCTGACTTTACTTACCCCTGGAAACAGGCCATCATTTGTGCCCAACTCCCTCTGCCGGGCACGTGGCCTTGGCCACCTGCAATCCCGAATGGATCAGGATTTCTTCCAGATGCAAGCTGCCACAAACTGGAAGACTAGTTTCCCTTGAAGGGCCAAAGGCCTCCTACAAACTGACATCAGGCACCTGGGCAGCTGACTTTACTTACCCCTGGAAACAGGCCATCCTTTGTGCCCAACTCCCTCTGCCGGGCACCAGGCCTTGGCCACCTACAATCCCAAACAAAACAGGATTTCTTCCAGATGCAAGCTGCCACAAGCTGGAAGCCTGGCTTCCCATGGAGGGCCAAAGGCCTCCTACAAACTGACATCAGGCACCTGGGCAGCAGACTTTACTTACCCCTGGAAACAGTCCATCATTTGTGCCCAACTCACTCTGCCGGGCCCCTAGCCTCGGCCACCTACAATCCCAAACGGAACAGGATTTCTTCCAGATGCAAGCTGCCACAAGCTGGAAGCCTTGCTTCCCATGGAGGAACAATTGCCATCTGCAAACTGACATCAGGCACCTGGGCAGCTGACTTTACTTACCCCTGGAAACAGGCCATCCTTTGTGCCCAACTCCCTCTGCCGGGCACCTGGCCTCGGCCACCTACAATCCCGAACGGAACAGCATTTCTTCCAGATGCAAGCTGCCACAAACTGGAAGACTTGCTTCCCTTGGAGGGCCAAAGGCCTCCTACAAACTGACATCAGGCACCTGGGCAGCTGACTTTACTTACCCCTGGAAACAGGCCATCATTTGTGCCCAACTCCCTCTGCCGGGCACCAGGCCTCGGCCACCTACAATCCCAAACGGAACAGGATTTCTTCCAGATGCAAGCTGCCACATGCTGGAAGCCTGGCTTCCCTTGGAGGGCCAAAGGCCTCCTACAAACTGACATCAGGCACCTGGGCAGCTGACTTTACTTACCCCTGGAAACAGGCCATCATTTGTGCCCAACTCCCTCTGCCGGGCACCTAGCCTCGGCCACCTACAATCCTGAACGGAACAGGATTTCTTCCAGATGCAAGCTGCCACAAGCTGGAAGCCTGGCTTCCCATGGAGGAACAATTGCCATCTGCCAACTGACATCAGGCACCTGGGCAGCTGACTTTACTTACCCCTGGAAACAGGCCATCATTTGTGCCCAACTCCCTCAGCCGGGCGCCTGGCCTCGGCCACCTACAATCCAGAACGGAACAGGATTTCTTCCAGATGCAAGCTGCCACAAACTGGAAGACTTGCTTCCCTTGGAGGGCCAAAGTCCTCCTAAAAACTGACATCAGGCACCTGGGCAGCTGACTTTACTTACCCCTGGAAACAGGCCATCCTTTGTTCCCAACTCCCTTAGCCAGGCACCAGGCCTCGGCCACCTACGATCCCAAACGGAACAGGATTTCTTCAAGATGCAAGCTGCCACAAGCCGGAAGCCTGGCTGCTCTTGGAGGGCCAAAGGCCTCCTACAAACTGACATCAGGCACCTGGGCAGCTGACTTTACTTACCCCTGGAAACAGGCCATCATTTGTGCCCAACTCCCTCTGACGGGCACGTGGCCTTGGCCACCTGCAATCCCGAATGGATCTGGATTTCTTCCAGATTCAAGCTGCCACAAACTGGAAGACTAGTTTCCCTTGAAGGGCCAAAGGCCTCCTACAAACTGACATCAGGCTCCTGGGCAGCTGACTTTACTTACCCCTGGAAACAGGCCATCATTTGTGCCCACCTCCCTCTGCCGGGCACCTGGCCTCGGCCACCTACAATCCCAAACGGAACAGGATTTCTTCCAGACACAAGCTGCCACAAGCTGGAAGCCTGGCTTCCCATGGAGAGCCAAAGGCCTCCTACAAACTGACATCAGGCACCTGAGCAGCTGACTTTACTTACCCCTGGAAACAGGCCATCATTTGTGCCCAACTCCCTCTGCAGGGCACCTAGCCTCGGCCACCTACAATCCCGAACGGAACAGGATTTCTTCCAGATGCAAGCTGCCACAAGCTGGAAGCCTGGCTTCCCATGGAGGAACAATTGCCATCTGCCAACTGACATCAGGCACCTGGGCAGCTGACTTTACTTACCCCTGGAAACAGGCCATCATTTGTGCCCAACTCCCTCTGCCGGGCGCCTGGCCTCGGCCACCTACAATCCAGAACGGAACAGGATTTCTTCGCGATGCAAGCTGCCACAAACTGGAAGACTTGCTTCCCTTGGAGGGCCAAAGTCCTCCTACAAACTGACATCAGGCACCTGGGCAGCTGACTTTACTTACCCCTGGAAACAGGCCATCCTTTGTTCCCAACTCCCTTAGCCAGGCACCAGGCCTCGGCCACCTACGATCCCAAACGGAACAGGATTTCTTCAAGATTCAAGCTGCCACAAGCCGGAAGCCTGGCTGCTCTTGGAGGGCCAAAGGCCTCCTACAAACTGACATCAGGCACCTGGGCAGCTGACTTTACTTACCCCTGGAAACAGGCCATCATTTGTGCCCACCTCCCTCTGCCGGGCACCTGGCCTCGGCCACCTACAATGCCAAACGGAACAGGATTTCTTCCAGATGCAAGCTGCCACAAGCTGGAAGCCTGGCTTCCCATGGAGGGCCAAAGGCCTCCTACAAACTGACATCAGGCACCTGGGCAGCTGACTTTACTTACCCCTGGATACAGGCCATCATTTGTGCCCAACTCCCTCTGCCGGGCACCTGGCCTCGGCCACCTGCAATCCCGAATGTAACAGGATTTCTTCCAGATGCAAGCTGCCACAAACTGGAAGACTAGTTTCCCTTGAAGGGCCAAAGGCCTCCTACAAACTGACATCAGGCACCTGGGCAGCTGACTTTACTTACCCCTCGAAACAGGCCATCCTTTGCGCACAACTCCCTCTGCCGGCCACCTGGTCTCGGCCACCTACAATCCCAAACGGAACAGGATTTCTTCCAGATGCAAGCTGCCACAAACTGGAAGACTACCTTCCCTTAGCGGGCCAACGGCCTGCTACAAACTGACATCAGGCACCTGGGCAACTGACTTTACATGCCCCTGGAAACAGGCCATCATTTGTGCCCAACTCCCTCTGCCGGGCACCAGGCCTCGGCCACTTACGATCCCAAACGGAACAGGATTTCTTCCAGATGCAAGCTGCCACAAGCTGGAAGCCTGGCTTCCCATGGAGGAACAATTGCCATCTGCAAACTGACATCAGGCACCTGGGCAGCTGACTTTACTTACCCCTGGAAACAGGCCATCATTTGTGCCCAGCTCCCTCTGCCGGGCACCTGGCCTCGGCCACCTACGATCCCAAACAGAACAGGATTTCTTCAAGATGCAAGCTACCACAAACTGGAAGACTAGCTTCCCATGGAGGACCAAAGGCCTCCTACAAACTGACACCAGGCACCTGGGCAGCTGACTTTACTTACCCCTGGAAACAGGCCATCCTTTGTGCCCAAGTCCCTCTGCCGGGCACCTGGCCTCGGCCACCTACAATCCCGAACGGAACAGGATTTCTTCCAGATGCAAGCTGCCACAAACTGTAGGACTAGCTTCCCTTAGAGGGCCAAAGGCCTGCTACAAACTGACATCAGGCACCTGGGCAGCTGACTTTACTTACCCCTGGAAACAGGCCATCCTTTGTGCCCAACTCCCTCTGCCGGGCACCTGGCCTCGGCCACCTAGAATTGGAAACGGAACAGTATTTCTTCCAGATGCAAGCTGCCACAAGCTAGAAGCCTGGCTTCCCATGGAGGAACAATTGCCATCTGCAAACTGACATCAGGCACCTGGGCAGCTGACTTTACTTATCCCTGGAAACAGGCCATCCTTTGTGCCCAACTCCCTCTGCCGGGCACCCGGCTCCGTGCACCTACAATCTTGAACGGAACAGGATTTCTTCCAGATGCAAGCTGCCACAAGCAGGAAGCCTGGCTTCGCATGGAGGGCCAAAGGCCTCCTACAAACTGCCATCAGGCACCTGGGCAGCGGACTTTACTTACCCCTAAAAACAGGCCATCCTTTGTTCCCAACTCCCTCTGCCGGGCTCCCAGCTTCAGCCACCTACAATCTTGAATGGAACAGGATTTTTTCCAGATGCAAGATGCCTTGAACAGGAAGACTAGCATCACTTGGGGAGCCATAGGCCTTCAACAAACTGACATCAGGCACCTGGGCAGCTGAATTTACTTACCCCTGGAAACAGGCCATCATTTGTGCCCAACTCCCTCTGCCGGGCACCTGGCCTCGGCCACCTACAATTTCGAACGGAACAGGATTTATTCCAGATGCAAGCTGCCACTAACTGGAAGACTTGGTTCCCTTGGAGGGCCAAAGACCTCCTACAAACTGACATCAGGCACCTGGGCAGCTGACGTTACTTACCCCTGGAAACAGGCCATCCTTTGTTCCCAACTCCCTTAGCAGTGCACCCGGATCCGGCCACCTACAATCCCGAACGGAACAGGATTTCTTCCAGATGCAAGCTGCCACAAGCAGGAAGCCTGGCTTCCCATGGAGGGCCAAAGGCCTCCTACAAACTGACATCAGGCACCTGGGCAGCTGACGTTACTTACCCCTGGAAACAGGCCATCCTTTGTGCCCAACTCCCTCTGCCGGGCACCCGGCTCTGTGCACCTACAATCCCGAACGGAACAGCATTTCTTCCAGATGCAAGCTGCCACAAACTGGAAGACTAGCTTCCCTTAGAGGGCCAAAGGCCTCCTAAAAACTGACATCAGGCACCTGGGCAGCTGACTTTACTTACCCCTGGAAACAGGCCATCCTTTGTTACCAACTCCCTCTGCCGGGCACCAGGCCTCGGCCACCTACAATCCCAAACAGAACAGGATTTCTTAAAGATGCAAGCTGCCACAAGCTGGAAGCCTGGCTTCCCTTGGAGGGCCAAAGGCCTCCTACAAACTGACATCAGGC
This sequence comes from Chamaea fasciata, assembly GCF_029207755.1. NCBI lineage: Eukaryota > Metazoa > Chordata > Aves > Passeriformes > Sylviidae > Chamaea > Chamaea fasciata. Next base: position 39,165 of record NW_027094463.1, read on the forward strand.
ACCTGGGCAGCTGACTTTACATGCCCCTGGAAACAGGCCATCCTTTGTTCCCAACTCCCTCTGCCGGGCACCCGGCTCCGTGCACCTACAATCCCGAACGGAACAGGATTTCTTCCAGATGCAAGCTGCCACAAGCAGGAAGCCTGGCTTCCCATGGAGGGCCAAAGGCCTCCTACAGACTGACATCAGGCACCTGGGCAGCTGACTTTACTTGCCCTTAAAAACAGGCCATCCTTTGTTCCCAACTCCCTCTGCCGGGCACTCGGCTTCAGCCACCTACAATCTTGAATGGAACAGGATTTTTTCCAGATGCAAGCTGCCTTGAACAGGAAGACTACCATCACTTGGGGGGCCATAGGCCTGCAACAAACTGACATCAGGCACCTGGGCAGCTGACTTTACTTACCCCTGGAAACAGGCCATCCTTTGTGCCCAACTCCCTCTGCCGGGCACCTGGCCTCGGCCACCTACAATCCCGAACGGAACAGGATTTCTTCCAGATGCAAGCTGCCACTAACTGGACGACTTGGTTCCCTTGGAGGGCCAAAGGCCTCCTACAAACTGACATCAGGCACCTGGGCAGCTGACTTTACTTACCCCTGGAAACAGGCCATCATTTGTGCCCACCTCCCTCTGCCGGGCACCTGGCCTCGGCCACCTACAATCCCAAACGGAACAGGATTTCTTCCAGACACAAGCTGCCACAAGCTGGAAGCCTGGCTTCCCATGGAGAGCCAAAGGCCTCCTACAAACTGAGATCAGGCACCTGGGCAGCTGACTTTACTTACCCCTGGAAACAGGCCATCATTTGTGCCCAACTCCCTCTGCAGGGCACCTAGCCTCGGCCACCTACAATCCCGAATGGAACAGGATTTCTTCCAGATGCAAGCTGCCACAAGCTGGAAGCCTGGCTTCCCATGGAGGAACAATTGCCATCTGCCAACTGACATCAGGCACCTGGGCAGCTGACTTTACTTACCCCTGGAAACAGGCCATCATTTGTGCCCAACTCCCTCTGCCGGGCGCCTGGCCTCGGCCACCTACAATCCAGAACGGAACAGGATTTCTTCGCGATGCAAGCTGCCACAAACTGGAAGACTTGCTTCCCTTGGAGGGCCAAAGTCCTCCTACAAACTGACATCAGGCACCTGGGCAGCTGACTTTACTTACCCCTGGAAACAGGCCATCCTTTGTTCCCAACTCCCTTAGCCAGGCACCAGGCCTCGGCCACCTACGATCCCAAACGGAACAGGATTTCTTCAAGATTCAAGCTGCCACAAGCCGGAAGCCTGGCTGCTCTTGGAGGGCCAAAGGCCTCCTACAAACTGACATCAGGCACCTGGGCAGCTGACTTTACTTACCCCTGGAAACAGGCCATCATTTGTGCCCACCTCCCTCTGCCGGGCACCTGGCCTCGGCCACCTACAATGCCAAACGGAACAGGATTTCTTCCAGATGCAAGCTGCCACAAGCTGGAAGCCTGGCTTCCCATGGAGGGCCAAAGGCCTCCTACAAACTGACATCAGGCACCTGGGCAGCTGACTTTACTTACCCCTGGATACAGGCCATCATTTGTGCCCAACTCCCTCTGCCGGGCACCTGGCCTCGGCCACCTGCAATCCCGAATGTAACAGGATTTCTTCCAGATGCAAGCTGCCACAAACTGGAAGACTAGTTTCCCTTGAAGGGCCAAAGGCCTCCTACAAACTGACATCAGGCACCTGGGCAGCTGACTTTACTTACCCCTCGAAACAGGCCATCCTTTGCGCACAACTCCCTCTGCCGGCCACCTGGTCTCGGCCACCTACAATCCCAAACGGAACAGGATTTCTTCCAGATGCAAGCTGCCACAAACTGGAAGACTACCTTCCCTTAGCGGGCCAACGGCCTGCTACAAACTGACATCAGGCACCTGGGCAACTGACTTTACATGCCCCTGGAAACAGGCCATCCTTTGTGCCCAACTCCCTCTGCCGGGCACCCGGCTCCGTGCACCTACAATCCCGAACGGAACAGGATTTCTTCCAGATGCAAGCTGCCACAAACTGGAAGACTTGCTTCCCTTGGAGGGCCAAAGTCCTCCTACAAACTGACATCAGGCACCTGGGCAGCTGACTTTACTTACCCCTGGAAACAGGCCATCCTTTGTTCCCAACTCCCTTAGCCAGGCACCAGGCCTCGGCCACCTACGATCCCAAACGGAACAGGATTTCTTCAAGATGCAAGCTGCCACAAGCCGGAAGCCTGGCTGCTCTTGGAGGGCCAAAGGCCTCCTACAAACTGACATCAGGCACCTGGGCAGCTGACTTTACTTACCCCTGGAAACAGGCCATCATTTGTGCCCAACTCCCTCTGACGGGCACGTGGCCTTGGCCACCTGCAATCCCGAATGGATCAGGATTTCTTCCAGATGCAAGCTGCCACAAACTGGAAGACTAGTTTCTCTTGAAGGACCAAAGGCCTCCTACAAACTGACATCAGGCACCTGGGCAGCTGACTTTACTTACCCCTGGAAACAGGCCATCATTTGTGCCCAACTCCCTCTGCCGGGCACCTGGCCTCGGCCACCTACAATCCCAAACGGAACAGGATTTCTTCCAGATACAAGCTGCCACAAGCTGGAAGCCTGGCTTCCCATGGAGGGCCAAAGGCCTCCTACAAACTGACATCAGGCACCTGGGCAGCTGACTTTACTTACACCTGGAAGCAGGCCATCATTTGTGCCCAACTCCCTCTGCCGGGCACCTAGCCTCGGCCACCTACAATCCCGAACGGAACAGGATTTCTTCCAGATGCAAGCTGCCACAAGCTGGAAGCCTGGCTTCCCATGGAGGAACAATTGCCATCTGCAAACTGACATCAGGCACCTGGGCAGCTGACTTTACTTACCCCTGGAAACAGGCCATCATTTCTGCCCAATTCCCTCTGCCGGGCACCTGGCCTCGGCCACCTACAATCCAGAACGGAACAGGATTTCTTCCAGATGCAAGCTGCCACAAACTGGAAAACTACCTTCCCTTAAAGGGCCAAAGGCCTGCTACAAACTGACATCAGGCACCTGGGCAGGTGACTTTACTTACCCCTGGAAACAGGCCATCCTTTGTTCCCAACTCCCTTAGCCAGGCACCAGGCCTCGGCCTCCAACGATCCCAAATGGAACAGGATTTCTTCCAGATGCAAGCTGCCACAAGCCGGAAGCCTGGCTGCTCTTGGAGGGCCAAAGGCCTCCTACAAACTGACATCAGGCACCTGGGCAGCTGACTTTACTTACCCCTGGAAACAGGCCATCATTTGTGCCCAACTCCCTCTGCCGGGCACGTGGCCTTGGCCACCTGCAATCCCGAATGGATCAGGATTTCTTCCAGATGCAAGCTGCCACAAACTGGAAGACTAGTTTCCCTTGAAGGGCCAAAGGCCTCCTACAAACTGACATCAGGCACCTGGGCAGCTGACTTTACTTACCCCTGGAAACAGGCCATCATTTGTGCCCAACTCCCTCTGCCGGGCACCAGGCCTTGGCCACCTACAATCCCAAACAAAACAGGATTTCTTCCAGATGCAAGCTGCCACAAGCTGGAAGCCTGGCTTCCCATGGAGGGCCAAAGGCCTCCTACAAACTGACATCAGGCACCTGGGCAGCTGACTTTACTTACCCCTGGAAACAGTCCATCATTTGTGCCCAACTCACTCTGCCGGGCCCCTAGCCTCGGCCACCTACAATCCCAAACGGAACAGGATTTCTTCCAGATGCAAGCTGCCACAAGCTGGAAGCCTGGCTTCCCATGGAGGAACAATTGCCATCTGCAAACTGACATCAGGCACCTGGGCAGCTGACTTTACTTACCCCTGGAAACAGGCCATCATTTGTGCCCAACTCCCTCTGCCGGGCACCTGGCCTCGGCCACCTACAATCCCGAACGGAACAGCATTTCTTCGCGATGCAAGCTGCCACAAACTGGAAGACTTGCTTCCCTTGGAGGGCCAAAGGCCTCCTACAAACTGACATCAGGCACCTGGGCAGCTGACTTTACTTACCCCTGGAAACAGGCCATCCTTTGTTCCTAACTCCCTTAGCGAGGCACCAGGCCTCGGCCACCTACGATCCCAAACGGAACAGGATTTTTCAAGATGCAAGCTGCCACAAGCCGGAAGCCTGGCTGCTCTTGGACGGCCAAAGGCCTCCTAAAAACTGACATCAGGCACCTGGGCAGCTGACTTTACTTACCCCTGGAAACAGGCCATCATTTGTGCCAAACTCCCTCTGCCGGGCACGTGGCCTTGGCTACCTGCAATCCCGATCGGATCAGGATTTCTTCCAGATGCAAGCTGCCACAAACTGGAAGACTAGTTTCCCTTGAAGGGCCAAAGGCCTCCTACAAACTGACATCAGGCACCTGGGCAGTTGACTTTACTTACCCCTGGAAACAGGCCATCATTTGTGCCCAACTCCCTCTGCCGGGCACCAGGCCTCGGCCACCTACAATCCCAAACGGAACAGGATTTCTTCCAGATGCAAGCTGCCACATGCTGGAAGCCTGGCTTCCCTTGGAGGGCCAAAGGCCTCCTACAAACTGACATCAGGCACCTGGGCAGCTGACTTTACTTACCCCTGGAAACAGGCCATCATTTGTGCCCAACTCCCTCTGCCGGGCACCTAGCCTCGGCCACCTACAATCCTGAACGGAACAGGATTTCTTCCAGATGCAAGCTGCCACAAGCTGGAAGCCTGGCTTCCCATGGAGGAACAATTGCCATCTGCCAACTGACATCAGGCACCTGGGCAGCTGACTTTACTTACCCCTGGAAACAGGCCATCATTTGTGCCCAACTCCCTCAGCCGGGCGCCTGGCCTCGGCCACCTACAATCCAGAACGGAACAGGATTTCTTCCAGATGCAAGCTGCCACAAACTGGAAGACTTGCTTCCCTTGGAGGGCCAAAGTCCTCCTAAAAACTGACATCAGGCACCTGGGCAGCTGACTTTACTTACCCCTGGAAACAGGCCATCCTTTGTTCCCAACTCCCTTAGCCAGGCACCAGGCCTCGGCCACCTACGATCCCAAACGGAACAGGATTTCTTCAAGATGCAAGCTGCCACAAGCCGGAAGCCTGGCTGCTCTTGGAGGGCCAAAGGCCTCCTACAAACTGACATCAGGCACCTGGGCAGCTGACTTTACTTACCCCTGGAAACAGGCCATCATTTGTGCCCAACTCCCTCTGACGGGCACGTGGCCTTGGCCACCTGCAATCCCGAATGGACCTGGATTTCTTCCAGATTCAAGCTGCCACAAACTGGAAGACTAGTTTCCCTTGAAGGGCCAAAGGCCTCCTACAAACTGACATCAGGCACCTGGGCAACTGACTTTACATGCCCCTGGAAACAGGCCATCCTTTGTGCCCAACACCCTCTGCCGGGCACCCGGCTCCGTGCACCTACAATCCCGAACGGAACAGGATTTCTTCCAGATGCAAGCTGCCACAAGCTGGAAGCCTGGCTTCCCATGGAGGGCCAAAGGCCACCTAAAAACTGACATCAGGCACCTGGGCAGCTGACTTTACTTACCCCTGGAAACAGGCCATCATTTGTGCCCAACTCCCTCTGCCGGGCACCTGGCCTCGGCCACCTACAATCCCGAACGGAACAGGATTTCTTCGCGATGCAAGCTGCCAAAAGCTGGAAGACTTGCTTCCCTTGGAGGGCCAAACGCCTCCTACAAACTGACATCAGGCACCTGGGCAGCTGACTTTACTTACCCCTGGAAACAGGCCATCCTTTGTGCCCAACTCCCTTAGCCGGGCACCAGGCCTCGGCCACTTACGATCCCAAACGGAACAGGATTTCTTCCAGATGCAAGCTGCCACAAGCTGGAAGCCTGGCTTCCCATGGAGGAACAATTGCCATCTGCAAACTGACATCAGGCACCTGGGCAGCTGACTTTACTTACCCCTGGAAACAGGCCATCATTTGTGCCCAGCTCCCTCTGCCGGGCACCTGGCCTCGGCCACCTACGATCCCAAACAGAACAGGATTTCTTCAAGATGCAAGCTACCACAAACTGGAAGACTAGCTTCCCATGGAGGACCAAAGGCCTCCTACAAACTGACACCAGGCACCTGGGCAGCTGACTTTACTTACCCCTGGAAACAGGCCATCCTTTGTGCCCAAGTCCCTCTGCCGGGCACCTGGCCTCGGCCACCTACAATCCCGAACGGAACAGGATTTCTTCCAGATGCAAGCTGCCACAAACTGTAGGACTAGCTTCCCTTAGAGGGCCAAAGGCCTGCTACAAACTGACATCAGGCACCTGGGCAGCTGACTTTACTTACCCCTGGAAACAGGCCATCCTTTGTGCCCAACTCCCTCTGCCGGGCACCTGGCCTCGGCCACCTAGAATTGGAAACGGAACAGTATTTCTTCCAGATGCAAGCTGCCACAAGCTAGAAGAATGGCTTCCCATGGAGGAACAATTGCCATCTGCAAACTGACATCAGGCACCTGGGCAGCTGACTTTACTTATCCCTGGAAACAGGCCATCCTTTGTGCCCAACTCCCTCTGCCGGGCACCCGGCTCCGTGCACCTACAATCTTGAACGGAACAGGATTTCTTCCAGATGCAAGCTGCCACAAGCAGGAAGCCTGGCTTCGCATGGAGGGCCAAAGGCCTCCTACAAACTGCCATCAGGCACCTGGGCAGCTGACTTTACTTACCCCTAAAAACAGGCCATCCTTTGTTCCCAACTCCCTCTGCCGGGCTCCCAGCTTCAGCCACCTACAATCTTGAATGGAACAGGATTTTTTCCAGATGCAAGATGCCTTGAACAGGAAGACTAGCATCACTTGGGGAGCCATAGGCCTTCAACAAACTGACATCAGGCACCTGGGCAGCTGAATTTACTTACCCCTGGAAACAGGCCATCATTTGTGCCCAACTCCCTCTGCCGGGCACCTGGCCTCGGCCACCTACAATTTCGAACGGAACAGGATTTATTCCAGATGCAAGCTGCCACTAACTGGAAGACTTGGTTCCCTTGGAGGGCCAAAGACCTCCTACAAACTGACATCAGGCACCTGGGCAGCTGACGTTACTTACCCCTGGAAACAGGCCATCCTTTGTTCCCAACTCCCTTAGCAGTGCACCCGGATCCGGCCACCTACAATCCCGAACGGAACAGGATTTCTTCCAGATGCAAGCTGCCACAAGCAGGAAGCCTGGCTTCCCATGGAGGGCCAAAGGCCTCCTACAAACTGACATCAGGCACCTGGGCAGCTGACTTTACTTACCCCTGGAAACAGGCCATCCTTTGTGCCCAACTCCCTCTGCCGGGCACCCGGCTCTGTGCACCTACAATCCCGAACGGAACAGCATTTCTTCCAGATGCAAGCTGCCACAAACTGGAAGACTAGCTTCCCTTAGAGGGCCAAAGGCCTCCTAAAAACTGACATCAGGCACCTGGGCAGCTGACTTTACTTACCCCTGGAAACAGGCCATCCTTTGTTACCAACTCCCTCTGCCGGGCACCAGGCCTCGGCCACCTACAATCCCAAACAGAACAGGATTTCTTAAAGATGCAAGCTGCCACAAGCTGGAAGCCTGGCTTCCCTTGAAGGGCCAAAGGCCTCCTACAAACTGACATCAGGCACCTGGGCAGCTGACTTTACATGCCCCTGGAAACAGGCCATCCTTTGTTCCCAACTCCCTCTGCCGGGCACCCGGCTCCGTGCACCTACAATCCCGAACGGAACAGGATTTCTTCCAGATGCAAGCTGCCACAAGCAGGAAGCCTGGCTTCCCATGGAGGGCCAAAGGCCTCCTACAGACTGACATCAGGCACCTGGGCAGCTGACTTTACTTGCCCTTAAAAACAGGCCATCCTTTGTTCCCAACTCCCTCTGCCGGGCACTCGGCTTCAGCCACCTACAATCTTGAATGGAACAGGATTTTTTCCAGATGCAAGCTGCCTTGAACAGGAAGACTACCATCACTTGGGGGGCCATAGGCCTGCAACAAACTGACATCAGGCACCTGGGCAGCTGACTTTACTTACCCCTGGAAACAGGCCATCCTTTGTGCCCAACTCCCTCTGCCGGGCACCTGGCCTCGGCCACCTACAATCCCGAACGGAACAGGATTTCTTCCAGATGCAAGCTGCCACTAACTGGACGACTTGGTTCCCTTGGAGGGCCAAAGGCCTCCTACAAACTGACACCAGGCACCTGGGCAGCTGACTTTACTTACCCCTGGAAACAGGCCAACCTTTGTACCCAACTCCCTCTGCCGGGCACCTGGCCTCGGCCACCTACAATCCAGAACGGAACAGGATTTCTTCCAGATGCAAGCTGCCACAAACTGGAAGACTTGCTTCCCTTGGAGGGCCAAAGTCCTCCTACAAACTGACATCAGGCACCTGGGCAGCTGACTTTACTTACCCCTGGAAACAGGCCATCCTTTGTTCCCAACTCCCTTAGCCAGGCACCAGGCCTCGGCCACCTACGATCCCAAACGGAACAGGATTTCTTCAAGATGCAAGCTGCCACAAGCCGGAAGCCTGGCTGCTCTTGGAGGGCCAAAGGCCTCCTACAAACTGACATCAGGCACCTGGGCAGCTGACTTTACTTACCCCTGGAAACAGGCCATCATTTGTGCCCAACTCCCTCTGACGGGCACGTGGCCTTGGCCACCTGCAATCCCGAATGGATCAGGATTTCTTCCAGATGCAAGCTGCCACAAACTGGAAGACTAGTTTCTCTTGAAGGACCAAAGGCCTCCTACAAACTGACATCAGGCACCTGGGCAGCTGACTTTACTTACCCCTGGAAACAGGCCATCATTTGTGCCCACCTCCCTCTGCCGGGCACCTGGCCTCGGCCACCTACAATCCCAAACGGAACAGGATTTCTTCCAGATACAAGCTGCCACAAGCTGGAAGCCTGGCTTCCCATGGAGGGCCAAAGGCCTCCTACAAACTGACATCAGGCACCTGGGCAGCTGACTTTACTTACCCCTGGAAACAGGCCATCCTATGTGCCCAGCTCCTTCTGCCGGGAACCTGGCCTCGGCCACCTACAATCCCAAACGGAAAAGGATTTCTTCCAGATGCAAGCTGCCACAAACTGGAAGACTAGCTTCCCATGGAGGGCCAAAGGCCTCCTACAAACTGACATCAGGCACCTGGGCAGCTGACTTTACTTACCCCTGGAAACAGGCCATCCTTTGTGCCCAACTCCCTCTGCCGGGCACCTGGCCTCGGCCACCTACAATCCCAAACGGAACAGTATTTCTTCCAGATACAAGCTGCCACAAGCTAGAAGCCTGGCTTCCCATGGAGGAACAATTGCCATCTGCAAACTGACATCAGGCACCTGGGCAGCTGACTTTACTTATCCCTGGAAACAGGCCATCCTTTGTGCCCAACTCCCTCTGCCGGGCACCCCCTCCGTGCACCTACAATCTTGAACGGAACAGGATTTCTTCCAGATGCAAGCTGCCACAAGCAGGAAGCCTGGCTTCGCATGGAGGGCCAAAGGCCTCCTACAAACTGCCATCAGGCACCTGGGCAGTTGACTTTACTTACCCCTAAAAACAGGCCATCCTTTGTTCCCAACTCCCTCTGCCGGGCTCCCAGCTTCAGCCACCTACAATCTTGAATGGAACAGGATTTTTTCCAGATGCAAGATGCCTTGAACAGGAAGACTAGCATCACTTGGGGGGCCATAGGCCTTCAACAAACTGACATCAGGCACCTGGGCAGCTGAATTTACTTACCCCTGGAAACAGGCCATCATTTGTGCCCAACTCCCTCTGCCGGGCACCTGGCCTAGGCCACCTACAATTTCGAACGGAACAGGATTTATTCCAGATGCAAGCTGCCACTAACTGGAAGACTTGGTTCCCTTGGAGGGCCAAAGACCTCCTACAAACTGACATCAGGCACCTGGGCAGCTGACGTTACTTACCCCTGGAAACAGGCCATCCTTTGTTCCCATCTCCCTTAGCAGTGCACCCGGATCCGGCCACCTACAATCCCGAACGGAACAGGATTTCTTCCAGATGCAAGCTGCCACAAGCAGGAAGCCTGGCTTCCCATGGAGGGCCAAAGGCCTCCTACAAACTGACATCAGACACCTGGGCAGCTGACTTTACTTACCCCTGGAAACAGGCCATCCTTTGTGCCCAACTCCCTCTGCCGGGCACCTGGCCTCGGCCACTTGCAATCCCGAACGGAACAGCATTTCTTCCAGATGCAAGCTGCCACAAACTGGAAGAATAGCTTCCCTTAGAGGGCCAAAGGCCTCCTAAAAACTGACATCAGGCACCTGGGCAGCTGACTTTACTTACCCCTGGAAACAGGCCATCCTTTGTTACCAACTCCCTCTGCCGGGCACCAGGCCTCGGCCACCTACAATCCCAAACAGAACAGGATTTCTTCCAGATGCAAGCTGCCACAAGCTGGAAGCCTGGCTTCCCTTGGAGGGCCAAAGGCCTCCTACAGACTGACATCAGGCACCTGGGCAGCTGACTTTACTTGCCCTTAAAAACAGGCCATCCTTTGTTCCCAACTCCCTCTGCCGGGCACTCGGCTTCAGCCACCTACAATCATGAATGGAGCAGGATTTTTTCCAGATGCAAGCTGCCTTGAACAGGAAGACTAGCATCACTTGGGGGGCCATAGGCCTGCAACAAACTGACATCAGGCACCTGGGCAGCTGACTTTACTTACCCCTGGAAACAGGCCATCATTTGTGCCCAACTCCCTCTGCCGGGCACCTGGCCTCGGCCACCTACAATCCCGAACGGAACAGGATTTCTTCCAGATGCAAGCTGCCACTAACTGGACGACTTGGTTCCCTTGGAGGGCCAAAGGCCTCCTACAAACTGACACCAGGCACCTGGGCAGCTGACTTTACTTACCCCTGGAAACAGGCCAACCTTTGTACCCAACTCCCTGTGCCGGGCGCCTGGCCTCGGCCACCTACAATCCAGAACGGAACAGGATTTCTTCCAGATGCAAGCTGCCACAAACTGGAAGACTTGCTTCCCTTGGAGGGCCAAAGTCCTCCTACAAACTGACATCAGGCACCTGGGCAGCTGACTTTACTTACCCCTGGAAACAGGCCATCCTTTGTTCCCAACTCCCTTAGCCAGGCACCAGGCCTCGGCCACCTACGATCCCAAACGGAACAGGATTTCTTCAAGATGCAAGCTGCCACAAGCCGGAAGCCTGGCTGCTCTTGGAGGGCCAAAGGCCTCCTAAAAACTGACATCAGGCACCTGGGCAGCTGACTTTACTTACCCCTGGAAACAGGCCATCATTTGTGCCCAACTCCCTCTGACGGGCACGTGGCCTTGGCCACCTGCAATCCCGAATGGATCAGGATTTCTTCCAGATGCAAGCTGCCACAAACTGGAAGACTAGTTTCTCTTGAAGGGCCAAAGGCCTCCTACAAACTGACATCAGGCACCTGGGCAGCTGACTTTACTTACCCCTGGAAACAGGCCATCATTTGTGCCCACCTCCCTCTGCCGGGCACCTGGCCTCGGCCACCTACAATCCCAAACGGAACAGGATTTCTTCCAGATACAAGCTGCCACAAGCTGGAAGCCTGGCTTCCCATGGAGGGCCAAAGGCCTCCTACAAACTGACATCAGGCACCTGGGCAGCTGACTTTACTTACCCCTGGAAACAGGCCATCATTTGTGCTCAACTCCCTCTGCCGGGCACCAGGCCTCGGCCACCTACGATCCCAAACGGAACAGGATTTCTTCCAGATGCAAGCTGCCACAAGCTGGAAGCCTGGCTTCCCATGGAGGAAAAATTGCCATCTGCCAACTGACATCAGGCACCTGGGCAGCTGACTTTACTTACCCCTGGAAACAGGCCATCATTTGTGCCCAACTCCCTCTGCCGGGCGCCTGGCCTCGGCCACCTACAATCCAGAACGGAACAGGATTTCTTCCAGATGCAAGCTGCCACAAACTGGAAGACTTGCTTCCCTTGGAGGGCCAAAGTCCTCCTACAAACTGACATCAGGCACCTGGGCAGCTGACTTTACTTACCCCTGGAAACAGGCCATCCTTTGTTCCCAACTCCCTTAGCCAGGCACCTGGCCTCGGCCACCTACGATCCCAAACGGAACAGGATTTCTTCAAGATACAAGCTGCCACAAGCCGGAAGCCTGGCTGCTCTTGGAGGGCCAAAGGCCTCCTACAAACTGACATCAGGCACCTGGGCAGCTGACTTTACTTACCCCTGGAAACAGGCCATCATTTGTGCCCAACTCCCTCTGACGGGCACGTGGCCTTGGCCACCTGCAATCCCGAATGGATCAGGATTTCTTCCAGATGCAAGCTGCCACAAACTGGAAGACTAGTTTCCCTTGAAGGGCCAAAGGCCTCCTACAAACTGACATCAGGCACCTGGGCAGCTGACTTTACTTACCCCTGGAAACAGGCCATCATTTGTGCCCACCTCCCTCTGCCGGGCACCTGGCCTCGGCCACCTACAATCCCAAACGGAACAGGATTTCTTCCAGATGCAAGCTGCCACAAGCTGGAAGCCTGGCTTCCCTTTGAGGGCCAAAGGCCTCCTACAAACTGACATCAGGCACCTGGGCAGCTGACTTTACTTACCCCTGGATACAGGCCATCATTTGTGCCCAACTCCCTCTGCCGGGCACCTGGCCTCGGCCACCTGCAATCCCGAATGGAACAAGATTTCTTCCAGATGCAAGCTGCCACAAACTGGAAGACTAGTTTCCCTTAAAGGCCAAAGGCCTGCAACAAACTGACATCAGGCACCTGGGCAGCTGACTTTACTTACCCCTGGAAACAGGCCATCATTTGTGCCCAAGTCCCTCTGCCGGGCACCAGGCCTCGGCCACCTACAATACCGAATGGAACAGGATTTCTTCCAGATGCAAGCTGCCACAAGCTGGAAGCCTGGCTTCCCATGGAGGAACAATTTCCATCTGAAAACTGACATCAGGCACCTGGGCAGCTGACTTTACTTACCCCTCGAAACAGGCCATCCTTTGTGCCCAACTCCCTCTGCCGGGCACCTGGCCTCGGCCACCTACAATCCCAAACGGAACAGGATTTCTTCCAGATGCAAGCTGCCACAAACTGGAAGACTACCTTCCCATAGCGGGCCAACGGCCTGCTACAAACTGACATCAGGCACCTGGGCAGCAGACTTTACATGCCCCTGGAAACAGGCCATCCTTTGTGCCCAACTCCCTCTGCCGGGCACCCGGCTCCGTGCACCTACAATCCCGAACGGAACAGGATTTCTTCCAGATGCAAGCTGCCACAAGCTGGAAGCCTGGCTTCCCATGGAGGGCCAAAGGCCTCCTACAAACTGACATCAGGCACCTGGGCAGTTGACTTTACTTACCCCTGGAAACAGGCCATCATTTGTGCCCAACTCCCTCTGCCGGGCACCCGGCTCCGTGCACCTACAATCCTGAACGGAACAGGATTTCTTCGCGATGCAAGCTGCCAAAAGCTGGAAGACTTGCTTCCCTTGGAGGGCCAAAGGCCTCCTACAAACTGACATCAGGCACCTGGGCAGCTGACTTTACTTACCCCTGGAAACAGGCAATACTTTGTTCCCAACTCCCTTAGCCGGGCACCAGGCCTCGGCCACTTACGATCCCAAACAGAACAGGATTTCTTCCAGATGCAAGCTGCCACAAGCTGAAAGCCTGGCTGCTCTTGGAGGGCCAAAGGCGTCCTACAAACTGACATCAGGCACCTGGGCAGCTGACTTTACTTACCCCTGGAAACAGGCCATCCTTTGTGCCCAACTCCCTCTGCCGGGCACCTGGCCTCGGCCACCTAGAATTGGAAACGGAACAGTATTTCTTCCAGATGCAAGCTGCCACAAGCAGGAAGCCTGGCTTCCCATGGAGGAACAATTGCCACCTGAAAACTGACATCAGGCACCTGGGCAGCTGACTTTACTTACCCCTGGAAACAGGCCATCCTTTGTGCCCAACTCCGTCTGCCGGGCACCAGGCCTCGGCCACCTACAATCCTAAACGGAACAGGATTTCTTCCAGATGCAAGCTGCCACAAACTGGAAGCCTGGCTTCCCTTGGAGGGCCAAAGGCCTCCTACAAACTGACATCAGGCACCTGGGCAGCTGACTTTACTTACCCCTGGAAACAGGCCATCCTTTGTGCCCAACTCCCTCTGCTGGGCACCTGGCCTCGGCCACCTACAATCCCGAACGGAACAGGATTTCTTCGCGATGCAAGCTGCCACAAGCTGGAAGACTTGCTTCCCTTGGAGGGCCAAGGGCCTCCTACAAACTGACATCAGGCCCCTGGCAGCTGACTTTAGTTACCCCTGGAAACAGGCCATCCTTTGTTCCCAAATCCCTTAGCCGGGCACCAGGCCTCGGCCACCTACGATCCCTAACGAAACAGGATTTCTTCCAGATGCAAGCTGCCACAAGCTGGAAGCCTGGCTGCTCTTGGAGGGCCAAAGGCCTCTTACAAACTGACATCAGGCACCTGGGCAGCTGACTTTACTTACCCCTGGAAACAGGCCATCCTTTGTGCCCAACTCCCTCGGCCGGGCAAAAGGCCTCGGCCACCTACAATCCCAAACGGTACAGTATTTCTTCCAGATGCAACCTGCCACAAGCTGGAAGCCTGGCTTCCCTGGGAGGAACAATTGCCATCTGCAAACTGACATCAGGCACCTGGGCAGCTGACTTTACTTACCCCTGGAAACAGGCCATCCTTTGTGCCCAACTCCCTCTGCCGGGCACCTGGCCTCGGCCACCTACAATCCCGAACGGAACAGGATTTCTTCCAGATGCAAGCTGCCACAAACTGGAAGACTACCTTCCCTTAGCGGGCCAAAGGCCTCCTACAAACTGACATCAGGCACCTGGGCAGCTGACTTTACTTACCCCTGGAAACAGGCCATCCTTTGTTCCCATCTTCCTTAGCCGGGCACCAGGCCTCGGCCACCTACGATCCCAAACGGAACAGGATTTCTTCAAGATGCAAGCTGCCACAAGCAGGAAGCCTGGCTTCGCATGGAGGACCAAAGACCTCCTACAAACTGCCATCAGGCACCTGGGCAGCTGACTTTACTTACCCCTAAAAACAGGCCATCCTTTGTTCCCAACTCCCTCTGCCGGGCACCCAGCTTCAGCCACCTACAATCTTGAATGGAACAGGATTTTTTCCAGATGCAAGATGCCTTGAACAGGAAGACTAGCATCACTTGGGGGGCCATAGTCCTTCAACAAACTGACATCAGGCACCTGGGCAGCTGAATTTACTTACTCCTGGAAACAGGCCATCCTTTGTGCCCAACTCCCTCTGCCGGGCACCTGGCCTCGGCCACCTACAATTTCGAACGGAACAGGATTTCTTCCAGATGCAAGCTGCCACTAACTGGAAGACTTGGTTCCCTTGGAGGGCCAAAGGCCTCCTACAAACTGACATCAGGCACCTGGGCAGCTGACGTTACTTACCCCTGGAAACAGGCCATCCTTTGTTCCCAACTCCCTTAGCAGTGCACCCGGATCCGGCCACCTACAATCCCGAACGGAACTGGATTTTTCCAGATGCAAGCTGCCACAAGCAGGAAGCCTGGCTTCCCATGGAGGGCCAAAGGCCTCCTACAAACTGACATCAGGCACCTGGGCAGCTGACTTTACTTACCCCTGGAAACAGGCCATCCTTTGTGCCCAACTCCCTCTGCCGGGCACCTGGCCTCGGCCACCTGCAATCCCGAACGGAACAGCATTTCTTCCAGATGCAAGCTGCCACAAAGTGGAAGAATAGATTCCCTTAGAGGGCCAAAGGCCTCCTAAAAACTGACATCAGGGACCTGGGCAGCTGACTTTACTTACCCCTGGAAACAGGCCATCCTTTGTGCCCAACTCCCTCTGCCGGACACCAGGCCTCGGCCACCTACAATCCCAAACAGAACAGGATTTCTTCCAGATGCAAGCTGCCACAAGCTGGAAGCCTGGCTTCCCTTGGAGGGCCAAAGGCCTCCTACAAACTGACATCAGGCACCTGGGCAGCTGACTTTACTTATCCCTGAAAACAGGCCATCCTTTGTCCCAACTCCCTCTGCCGGGCACCCGGCTCCGTGCACCTACAATCCCGAACGGAACAGGATTTCTTCCAGATGCAAGCTGCCACAAGCAGGAAGCCTGGCTTCCCATGGAGGGCCAAAGGCCTCCTACAGACTGACATCAGGCACCTGGGCAGCTGACTTTACTTGCCCTTAAAAACAGGCCATCCTTTGTTCCCAACTCCCTCTGCCGGGCACCCGGCTTCAGCCACCAACAATCTTGAATGGAACAGGATTTTTTCCAGATGCAAGCTGCCTTGAACAGGAAGACTACCATCACTAGGGGGGCCATAGGCCTGCAACAAACTGACATCAGGCACCTGGGCAGCTGACTTTACTTACCCCTGGAAACAGGCCATCATTTGTGCCCAACTCCCTCTGCCGGGCACCTGGCCTCGGCCACCTACAATCCCAAACGGAACAGGATTTCTTCCAGATGCAAGCAGCCACAAGCAGGAAGCCTGGCTTTTCTTGGAGGGCCAAAGGCCTCCTACAAACTGACACCAGGCACCTGGGCAGCTGACTTTACTTACCCCTGGAAACAGGCCATCCTTTGTTCCCAACTCACTCAGCCGGGCACCAGGCCTCGGCCACCTACGATCCTAAATGGAACAGGATTTCTTCCAGATGCAAGCTGCCACAAACTGGAAGACTACCTTCCCTTAGAGGGCCAAAGGCCTGCTACAAACTGACATCAGGCACCTGGGCAGCTGTCTTTACTTACCCCTGGAAACAGTCGATCTTTTGTTCCCAACTCCCTCTGCCGGGCAGCAGGCCTCAGCCACCTACAATCCCGAACGGAACAGGATTTCTGCCAGATGCAAGTTGCCACAAGCAAAAAGCCTGGCTTCCCATGGAGGGCCAAAGGCCTCCTACAAACTGCCATCAGGCACCTGGGCAGCTGACTTTACTTACTCCTAAAAACAGGCCATCCTTTGTGCCCATCTCCCTCTGCCGGGCACCAGGGCTGGGCCACCTACAATCCCAAACAGAACAGGATTTCTTAAAGATGCAAGCTGCCACAAGCAGGAAGCCTGGCTTCCCTTGGAGGGCCAAAGGCCTCCTACAAACTGACATCAGGCACCTGGGCAGCTGACTTTACTTATCCCTGGAAACAGGCCATCCTTTGTTCCCAACTCCCTTAGCGGGGCACCCGGCTCCGTGCACCTACAATCCCGAACGGAACAGGATTTCTTCCAGATGCAAGCTGCCACAAGCAGGAAGCCTGGCTTCCCATGGAGGGCCAAAGGCCTCCTACAAACTGACATCAGGCACCTGGGCAGCTGACTTTACTTACCCCTAAAAACAGGCCATCCTTTGTTCCCAACTCCCTCTGCCGGGCACCCGGCTTCAGCCTCCTAGAATCTTGAATGGAACAGGATTTTTTCCAGATGCAAGCTACCTTGAACAGGAAGACTAGCATCACTTGGGGGGCCATAGGCCTGCAACAAACTGAAACCAGGGACCTGGGCAGCTAACTTTACTTACCCCTGGAAACAGGCCATCCTTTGTTCCCAACTCCCTTAGCCGGGCACCAGGCCTCGGCCACCTACGATCCCAAACGGAACAGGATTTCTTCAAGATGCAAGCTGCCACAAGCTGGAAGGCTGGCTTCCCTTGGAGGGCCAAAGGCCTCCTACAAACTGACATCAGGCACCTGGGCAGCTGACTTTACTTACCCCTGGAAACAGGCCATCCTTTGTGCCCAACTCCCTCTGCCGGGCACCTGGCCTCGGCCACCTGCAATCCCGAACGGAACAGCATTTCTTCCAGATGCAAGCTGCCACAAACTGGAAGAATAGATTCCCTTAGAGGGCCAAAGGCCTCCTAAAAACTGACATCAGGCACCTGGGCAGCTGACTTTACTTACCCCTGGAAACAGGCCATCCTTTGTGCCCAACTCCCTCTGCCGGGCACCAGGCCTCGGCCACCTACAATCCCAAACAGAACAGGATTTCTTCCAGATGCAAGCTGCCACAAGCTGGAAGCCTGGCTTTTCTTGGAGGGCCAAAGGCCTCCTACAAACTGACACCAGGCACCTGGGCAGCTGACTTTACTTACCCCGGGAAACAGGCCATCATTTGTGCCCAACTCCCTCTGCTGGGCACCTGGCCTCGGCCACCTACAATCCAGAACGGAACAGGATTTCTTCCAGATGAAAGGTGCCACAACGTGGAAGACTCCCTTCCCTTAGCGGGCCAACGTCCTGCTACAAACTGACATCAGGCACCTGGGCAGCTGACTTTACTTACACCTGGAAACAGGCCATCCTTTGTGCCCAACTCCCTCTGCCGGGCACCAGGCCACGGCCACCTACAATCCCAAACGGAACAGGATTACTTCCAGATGCAAGCTGCCACAAGGTGGAAGGATGGCTTCCCTTGGAGGGCCAAAGGCCTCCTACAAACTGACATCAGGCACCTGGGCAGCTGACTTTACTTACCCCTGGAAACAGGCCATCCTTTGTGCCCAACTCCTTCTGCTGGGCACCCTGCTCCGTGCACCTACAATCCCGAACGGAACAGGATTTCTTCCAGATGCAAGCTGCCACAAGCAGGAAGCCTGGCTTCCCATGGAGGGCCAAAGGCCTCCTACAAACTGACATCAGGCACCTGGGCAGCTGACGTTACTTACCCCTAAAAACAGGCCATCCTTTGTTCCCAACTCCCTCAGCAGGGCACCCGGCTTCAGCCACCTACAATCTTGAACAGAACTGGATTTTTTCCAGATGCAAGCTGCCTTGAACAGGAAGACTAGCATCACTTGGGGGGCCATAGGCCTGCAACAAACTTACATCAGGCACCTGGGCAGCTGACTTTACTTACCCCTGGAAACAGGCCATCCTTTGTGCCCAACTCCCTCTGCCGGGCAGCAGGCCTCGGCCACCTACAATCCCGAACGGAACAGGATTTCTGCCAGATGCAAGCTGCCACAAGCAGGAAGCCTGGCTTCCCATGGAGGGCCAAAGGCCTCCTACAAACTGACATCAGGCACCTGGGCAGCTGACTTAACTTACCCCAGGAAACAGGCCATCCTTTGTGCCCAACTCCCTCAGCAGGGCACCCGGATCCGGCCACCTTCAATCCCGAAAGGAACAGGATTTCTTCCAGATGCAAGCTGCCACAAGCAGGAAGCCTGGCTTCCCATGGAGGGCCAAAGGCCTCCTACAAACTGACATCAGGCACCTGGGCAGCTGACTTTACTTACCCCTGGAAACAGGCCATCCTTTGTGCCCAACTCCCTCTGCCGGGCACCAGGCCTCGGTCACCTGCAATCCCAAACGGAACAGGATTTCTTCCAGATGCAAGCTGCCACAAGCTGGAAGCCTGGCTTCCCTTGGAGGGCCAAAGGCCTCCTACAAACTGACATCAGGCACCTGGGCAGCTGACTTTACTTACCCCTGGAAACAGGCCATTTTTTGTACCCAACTCCCTCTTCCAGGCACCCGGCTCCGTGCACCTACAATCCCGAACGGAACAGTATTTCTTCCAGATGCAAGCTGCCACAAGCAGGAAGCCTGGTTTCCCATGGAGAAACAATTGCCACCTGCAAACTGACATCAGGCACCTGGGCAGCTGACTTTACTTACCCCTGGAAACAGGCCATCCTTTGTGCCCAACTCCTTCTGCCGGGCAGCAGGGCTCGGCCACCTACAATCCCAAACGGAACAGGATTTCTTCCAGATGCAAGCTGCCACAAACTGGAAGACTACCTTCCCTTAGAAGGCCAAAGGCCTGCTATAAACTGACATCAGGCACCTGGGCAGCTGTCTTTACTTAACCCTGGAAACAGTCCATCTTTTGTTCCCAACTCCCTCTGCCGGGCAGCAGGCCTCGGCCACCTACAATCCCGAACGGAACAGGATTTCTGCCAGATGCAAGTTGCCACAAGCAAAAAGCCTGGTTTCCCATGGAGGGCCAAAGGCCTCCTACAAACTGACATCAGGCACCTGGGCAGCTGATGTTACTTACCCCTGGAAACAGGCCATCCTTTGTTCCCAACTCCCTCTGCCGGGCACCCGGCTTCAGCCACCTGGAATCTTGAATGGAACAGGATTTTTTCCAGATGCAAGCTGCCTTGAAACGGAAGACTAGCATCACTTGGGGGGCCATAGGCCTGCAACAAACTGACATCAGGCACCTGGGCAGCTGACTTTACTTACCCCTGGAAACAGGCCATCATTTGTGCCCAACTCCCTCTGCCGGGCACCCGGCTAAGTGCACCTACAATCCCGAACGGAACAGGATTTCTTCCAGATGCCAGCTGCCACAAGCAGGAAGCCTGGTTTCCCATGGTAAAACAATTGCCACCTGCAAACTGACATCAGGCACCTGGGCAGCTGACTTTACTTACCCCTGGAAACAGGCCATCCTGTGTGCCCAACTCCCTCTGCCGGGCACCTGGTCTCGGCCACCTACAATCCCGAACGGAACAGGATTTCTTCCAGATGCAAGCTGCCACAAACTGGAAGGCTTGCTTCACTTGGAGGGCCAAAGGCCTGCAACAAACTGACACCAGGCACCTGGGCAGCTGACTTTACTTACCGCTGGAAACAGGCCATCCTTTGTTCCCAACTCCCTATGCCGGGCACCAGGCCTCGACCACCTACAATCCCGAACGGAACAGGATTTCTTCCAGATGCAAGCTGCCACAAACTGGAAGACTACCTTCCCTTAGCGGGCCAAAGGACTACTACAAACTGACATCAGGCACCTGGGCAGCTGACTTTACTTACCCCTGGAAACAGGCCATCCTTTGTGCCCAACTCCCTCTGCCGGGCACCAGGCCTCGGCCACCTACAATCCCGAACGGAACAGCATTTCTTCCAGATGCAAGCGGCCACAGACTGGAAGACTAGCTTTCTTGAGAGGGCCAAAGGCCTCCTACAAACTGACATCAGGCACCTGGGCAGCTGACTTTACTTACCTCAGGAAACAGGCCATCCTTTGTGCACAACTCCCTCTGCGGGGCACCAGGCGTCGGCCACCTACAGTCCCAAACGGAACAGCATTTCTTCCAGATGCAAGCGGCCACAGACTGGAAGACTAATTTCCCTTAGAGGGCCAAAGGCCTCCTACAAACTGACATCAGGCACCTGGGCAGCGGACTTTACTTACCCCTAAAAACAGGCCATCCTTTGTTCCCAACTCCCTCTGCCGGGCACCCGGCTTCAGCCACCTACAATCTTGAACAGAACTCGATTTTTTCCAGATGCAAGCTGCTTTGAACAGGAAGACTAGCAACACTTGGTGGGCCATAGGCCTGCAACAAACTGACATCAGGCACCTGGGCAGCTGACTTTACTTACCCCTGGAAACAGGCCATCATTTGTGCCCAACTCCCTCTGCCGGGCACCTGGTCTCGGCCACCTACAATCCCGAACGGAACAGGATTTCTTCCAGATGCAAGCTGCCACAAACTGGAAGACTTGCTTCACTTGGAGGGCCAAAGGCCTCCTACAAACTGACACCAGGCACCTGGGCAGCTGACTTTACTTACCCCTGAAAACAGACCATCCTTTTTTCCCAACTCCCTCTGCCGGGCACCAGGCCTCGGGCACCTACGATCCTAAACGGAACAGGATTTCTTCCAGATGCAAGCTGCCACAAACCGGAAGACTACCTTCCCTAAGAGGGCCAAAGGCCTGCTACAAACTGACATCAGGCACCTGGGCAGCTGTCTTTACTTACCCCTGGAAACTAGCCATCTTTTGTGCCCAACTCCCTCTGCCGGGCAGCAGGCCTCGGCCACCTACAATCCCGAACGGAACAGGATTTCTGCCAGATGCAAGCTGCCACAAGCAGGAAGCCTGGCTTCCCATGGAGGGCCAAAGGCCTCCTACAAACTGACATCAGGCACCTGGGCAGCTGACGTTACTTACCCCTGGAAACAGGCCATCCTTTGTGCCCAACTCCCTCAGTAGGGCACCAGGATCCAGCCACCTACAATCCCGAACAGAACAGGATTTCTTCCAGATGCAAGCTGCCACAAGCAGGAAGCCTGGCTTCCCATGGAGGGTCAAAGGCCTCCTACAAACTGACATCAGGCACCTGGGCAGCTGACTTTACTTACCCCTGGAAAGAGGCCATCCTTTGTGCCCAACTCCCTCTGCCGGGCACCTGGCCTCGGCCACCTACAATCCCGAACGGAACAGGATTTCTTCCAGATGCAAGCTGCCACAAGCAGGAAGCCTGGCTTCCCATGGAGAAACAATTGCCACCTGCAAACTGAAATCAGGCACTTGAGCAGCTGACTTTACTTACCCCTGGAAACAGACCATCCTTTTTTCCCAACTCCCTCAGCCGGGCACCAGGCCTCGGCCACCTACGATCCTAAACGGAACAGGATTTCTTCCAGATGCAAGCTGCCACAAACTGGAAGACTACCTTCCCTTAGAGGGCCAAAGGCGTCCTACAAACTGACATCAGGCACCTGGGCAGCTGACTTTACTTACCCCTGGAAACAGGCCATCCTTTCTTCCCAACTCCCTCTGCCGGGCACCTGGCTCCGTATACCTACAATCCCGAACGGAACAGGATTTCTTCCAGATGCAAGCTGCCACAAGCAGGAAGCCTGGCTTCCCATGGAGGGCCAAAGGCCTGCTACAAACTGACATCAGGCACCTGGGCAGCTGACTTTACTTACCCCTGGAAACAGGCCATCCTTTGTGCCCAACTCCCTCTGCCGGGCACCTGGCCGTGGCCACCTACAATCCCGAACGGAACAGGACTTCTTCCAGATGCAAGCTGCCACAAACTGGAAGACTTGCTTCCCTTGGAGGGCCAAAGGCCTCCTAAAAACTGACATCAGGCACCTGGGCAGCTGACTTTACTTACCCCTGGAAACAGGCCATACTTTGTGCCCAACTCCCTCTGCCGGGCACCAGGCCTCGGCCACCTACAATCCCAAACGGAACAGCATTTCTTCCAGATGCAAGCTGCCACAAGCTGGAAGCCTGGCTTCCCTTGGAGGGCCAAAAACCTCCTACAAACTGACATCAGGCACCTGGGCAGCTGACTTTACTTACCCCTGGAAACAGGCCATCCTTTGTGCCCAACTCCCTCTGCTGGACACCCGGCTCCGTGCACCTACAATCCCGAACGGAACAGGATTTCTTCCAGATGCAAGCTGCCACTAGCAGGAAGCCTGGCTTCCCATGGAGGGCCAAAGGCCTCCTACAAACTGACATCAGGCACCTGGGCAGCTGACTTTACTTACCCCTAAAAACAGGCCATCCTTTGTTCCCAACTCCCTCTACCGGGCACCCGGCTTCAGCCACCTACAATCTTGAACGGAACAGGATTTTTTCCAGATGCAAGCTGCCTTGAACAGGAAGACTAGCATCACTTGGAGGGGCAAAGGCCTCCTACAAACTGACACCAGGCACCTGGGCAGCTGACTTTACTTACCCCTGGAAACAGGCCATCCTTTGTTCCCAACTCCCTCAGCCGGGCACCAGGCCTCGGCCACCTACAATCCCGAACGGAACAGCATTTCTTCCAGATGCAAGCTGCCACAAACTGGAAGACTAGCTTCCCTTGGAGGGCCAAAGGCGTCCTACAAACTGACACCAGGCACCTGGGCAGCTAACTTTACTTACCCCTGGAAAAAGGCCATCCTTTGTTCCCAACTCCCTCTGCCGGTCACCTGGCCTCGGCCACCTACAATCCCGAACGGAACAGCATTTCTTCCAGATGCAAGCTGCCACAAGCTGGAAGCCTGGCTTCCCATGGAGGAAAAATTGCCATCTGCAAACTGACATCAGGCACCTGGGCAGCTGACTTTACTTACCCCTGGAAACAGGCCATCCTTTGTGCCCAACTCCCTCTGCCGGGCACCAGGCCTCGGCCACCTACAATCCCAAACGGAACAGCATTTCTTCCAGATGCAAGCTGCCACAAGCTGGAAGCCTGGCTTCCCTTGGAGGGCCAAAAACCTCCTACAAACTGACATCAGGCACCTGGGCAGCTGACTTTACTTACCCCTGGAAACAGGCCATCCTTTGTGCCCAACTCCCTCTGCTGGACACCCGGCTCCGTGCACCTACAATCCCGAACGGAACAGGATTTCTTCCAGATGCAAGCTGCCACTAGCAGGAAGCCTGGCTTCCCATGGAGGGCCAAAGGCCTCCTACAAACTGACATCAGGCACCTGGGCAGCTGACTTTACTTACCCCTGGAAACAGGCCATCCTTTGTACCCAACTCCCTCTGCCGGGCACCCGGCTCCGTGCACCTACAATCCCGAACGGAACAGTATTTCTTCCAGATGCAAGCTGCCACAAGCAGGAAGCCTGGTTTCCCATGGAGAAAAAATTGCCACCTGCAAACTGACATCAGACACCTGGGCAGCTGACGTTACTTACCCCTGGAAACAGGCCATCCTTTGTGCCCAACTCCCTCTGCCGGGCACCTGGCCTCGGCCACCTACAATCCCAAACGGAACAGCATTTCTTCCAGGTGCAAGCAGCCACAAACTGGAAGACTAGCTTCCCATGGAGGGCCAAAGGCCTCCTACAAACTGACATCAGGAACCTGGGCAGCTGACTTTACTTACCCCTGGAAACAGGCCATCCTTTGTGCCAAACTCCCTCTGCCGGGCACCCGGCCTTGGCCACCTTCAATCCCGAACGGAACAGGATTTCTTCCAGATGCAAGCTGCCACAAACTGGAAGCCTGGCTTCCCATGGAGGAACAATTGCCATCTTCAAGCTGACATCAGGCACCTGGGCAGCTGACTTTACTTACCCCTGGAAACAGGCCATCCTTTGTGCCCAACTCCCTCTCCCGGGCACCTGGCCCTGGCCACCTACAATCCCGAAAGGAACAGGACTTCTTCCAGATGCAAGCTGCCACAAACTGGAAGACTTGCTTCCCTTGGAGGGCCAAAGGCCTCCTACAAACTGACATCAGGCACCTGGGCAGCTGACTTTACTTACCCCTGGAAACAGGACATCCTTTGTGCCCAACTCCCTCTGCTGGGCACCTGGCCTCGGCCACCTACAATCCCGAACGGAACAGGATTTCTTCCAGATACAAGCTGCCACAAGCAGGAAGCCTGGCTTCCCTTGGAGGGCCAAAGGCCTCCTACAAACTGATATCAGGCACCTGGCCAGCTGACTTTACTTACCCCTGGAAACAGGCCATCCTTTGTGCCCAACTCCCTCTGCCGGGCACCCGGCTCCGTGCACCTACAATCCCGAACGGAACAGTATTTCTTCCAGATGCAAGCTGCCACAAGCAGGAAGCCTGGTTTCCCATGGAGAAACAATTGCCACCTGCAAACTGACATCAGGCACCTGGGCAGCTGACTTTACTTACCCCTGGAAACAGGCCATCCTTTGTGCCCAACTCCCTCTGCCGGGCACCTGGTCTCGGCCACCTACAATCCCGAACGGAACAGGATTTCTTCCAGATGCAAGCTGCCACAAACTGGAAGGCTTGCTTCACTTGGAGGGCCAAAGGCCTGCAACAAACTGACACCAGGCACCTGGGCAGCTGACTTTACTTACCGCTGGAAACAGGACATCCTTTGTTCCCAACTCCCTATGCCGGGCACCAGGCCTCGACCACCTACAATCCCGAACGGAACAGGATTTCTTCCAGATGCAAGCTGCCACAAACTGGAAGACTACCTTCCCTTAGCGGGCCAAAGGACTACTACAAACTGACATCAGGCACCTGGGCAGCTGACTTTACTTACCCCTGGAAACAGGCCATCCTTTGTGCCCAACTCCCTCTGCCGGGCACCAGGCCTCGGCCACCTACAATCCCGAACGGAACAGCATTTCTTCCAGATGCAAGCGGCCACAGACTGGAAGACTAGCTTTATTGAGAGGGCCAAAGGCCTCCTACAAACTGACATCAGGCACCTGGGCAGCTGACTTTACTTACCTCAGGAAACAGGCCATCCTTTGTGCCCAACTCCCTCTGCGGGGCACCAGGCGTCGGCCACCTACAGTCCCAAACGGAACAGCATTTCTTCCAGATGCAAGCGGCCACAGACTGGAAGACTAATTTCCCTTAGAGGGCCAAAGGCCTCCTACAAACTGACATCAGGCACCTGGGCAGCGGACTTTACTTACCCCTAAAAACAGGCCATCCTTTGTTCCCAACTCCCTCTGCCGGGCACCCGGCTTCAGCCACCTACAATCTTGAACAGAACTGGATTTTTTCCAGATGCAAGCTGCTTTGAACAGGAAGACTAGCATCACTTGGGGGGCCATAGGCCTGCTACAAACTGACATCAGGCACCTGGGCAGCTGACTTTACTTACCCATGGAAACAGGCCATCATTTGTGCCCAACTCCCTCTGCCGGGCACCTGGTCTCGGCCACCTACAATCCCGAACGGAACAAGATTTCTTCCAGATGCAAGCTGCCACAAACTGGAAGACTTGCTTCACTTGGAGGGCCAAAGGCCTCCTACAAACTGACACCAGGCACCTGGGCAGCTGACTTTACTTACCCCTGAAAACAGACCATCCTTTTTTCCCAACTCCCTCTGCCGGGCACCAGGCCTCGGGCACCTACGATCCTAAACGGAACAGGATTTCTTCCAGATGCAAGCTGCCACAAACCGGAAGACTACCTTCCCAAAGAGGGCCAAAGGCCTGCTACAAACTGACATCAGGCACCTGGGCAGCTGTCTTTACTTACCCCTGGAAACTAGCCATCTTTTGTGCCCAACTCCCTCTGCCGGGCAGCAGGCCTCGGCCACCTACAATCCCGAACGGAACAGGATTTCTGCCAGATGCAAGCTGCCACAAGCAGGAAGCCTGGCTTCCCATGGAGGGCCAAAGGCCTCCTACAAACTGACATCAGGCACCTGGGCAGCTGACGTTACTTACCCCTGGAAACAGGCCATCCTTTGTGCCCAACTCCCTCTGCCGGGCACCAGGATCCAGCCACCTACAATCCCGAACGGAACAGGATTTCTTCCAGATGCAAGCTGCCACAAGCAGGAAGCCTGGCTTCCCATGGAGGGTCAAAGGCCTCCTACAAACTGACGTCAGGCACCTGGGCAGCTGACTTTACTTACCCCTGGAAACAGGCCATCCTTTGTGCCCAACTCCCTCTGCCGGGCACCTGGCCTCGGCCACCTACAATCCCGAACGGAACAGGATTTCTTCCAGATGCAAGCTGCCACAAGCAGGAAGCCTGGCTTCCCATGGAGAAACAATTGCCACCTGCAAACTGAAATCAGGCACTTGGGCAGCTGACTTTACTTACCCCTGGAAACAGACCATCCTTTTTTCCCAACTCCCTCAGCCGGGCACCAGGCCTCGGCCACCTACGATCCTAAACGGAACAGGATTTCTTCCAGATGCAAGCTGCCACAAACTGGAAGACTACCTTCCCTTAGAGGGCCAAAGGCGTCCTACAAACTGACATCAGGCACCTGGGCAGCTGACTTTACTTACCCCTGGAAACAGGCCATCCTTTGTTCCCAACTCCCTCTGCCGGGCACCTGGCTCCGTATACCTACAATCCCGAACGGAACAGGATTTCTTCCAGATGCAAGCTGCCACAAGCAGGAAGCCTGGCTTCCCATGGAGGGCCAAAGGCCTGCTACAAACTGACATCAGGCACCTGGGCAGCTGACTTTACTTACCCCTGGAAACAGGCCATCCTTTGTGCCCAACTCCCTCTGCCGGGCACCTGGCCGTGGCCACCTACAATCCCGAACGGAACAGGACTTCTTCCAGATGCAAGCTGCCACAAACTGGAAGACTTGCTTCCCTTGGAGGGCCAAAGGCCTCCTACAAACTGACATCAGGCACCTGGGCAGCTGACTTTACTTACCCCTGGAAACAGGCCATACTTTGTGCCCAACTCCCTCTGCCGGGCACCAGGCCTCGGCCACCTACAATCCCAAACGGAACAGCATTTCTTCCAGATGCAAGCTGCCACAAGCTGGAAGCCTGGCTTCCCTTGGAGGGCCAAAAACCTCCTACAAACTGACATCAGGCACCTGGGCAGCTGACTTTACTTACCCCTGGAAACAGGCTTCCTTTGTGCCCAACTCCCTCTGCTGGACACCCGGCTCCGTGCACCTACAATCCCGAACGGAACAGGATTTCTTCCAGATGCAAGCTGCCACTAGCAGGAAGCCTGGCTTCCCATGGAGGGCCAAAGGCCTCCTACAAACTGACATCAGGCACCTGGGCAGCTGACTTTACTTACCCCTAAAAACAGGCCATCCTTTGTTCCCAACTCCCTCTACCGGGCACCCGGCTTCAGCCACCTACAATCTTGAACGGAACAGGATTTTTTCCAGATGCAAGCTGCCTTGAACAGGAAGACTAGCATCACTTGGAGGGGCAAAGGCCTCCTACAAACTGACACCAGGCACCTGGGCAGCTGACTTTACTTACCCCTGGAAACAGGCCATCCTTTGTTCCCAACTCCCTCAGCCGGGCACCAGGCCTCGGCCACCTACAATCCCGAACGGAACAGCATTTCTTCCAGATGCAAGCTGCCACAAACTGGAAGACTAGCTTCCCTTGGAGGGCCAAAGGCGTCCTACAAACTGACACCAGGCACCTGGGAAGCTAACTTTACTTACCCCTGGAAAAAGGCCATCCTTTGTTCCCAACTCCCTCTGCCGGTCACCTGGCCTCGGCCACCTACAATCCCGAACGGAACAGCATTTCTTCCAGATGCAAGCTGCCACAAGCTGGAAGCCTGGCTTCCCATGGAGGAACAATTGCCATCTGCAAACTGACATCAGGCACCTGGGCAGCTGACTTTACTTACCCCTGGAAACAGGCCATCCTTTGTGCCCAACTCCCTCTGCCGGGCACCAGGCCTCGGCCACCTACAATCCCAAACGGAACAGCATTTCTTCCAGATGCAAGCTGCCACAAGCTGGAAGCCTGGCTTCCCTTGGAGGGCCAAAAACCTCCTACAAACTGACATCAGGCACCTGGGCAGCTGACTTTACTTACCCCTGGAAACAGGCCATCCTTTGTGCCCAACTCCCTCTGCTGGACACCCGGCTCCGTGCACCTACAATCCCGAACGGAACAGGATTTCTTCCAGATGCAAGCTGCCACAAGCAGGAAGCCTGGTTTCCCATGGAGAAAAAATTGCCACCTGCAAACTGACATCAGGCACCTGGGCAGCTGACGTTACTTACCCCTGGAAACAGGCCATCCTTTGTGCCCAACTCCCTCTGCCGGGCACCTGGCCTCGGCCACCTACAATCCCAAACGGAACAGCATTTCTTCCAGGTGCAAGCAGCCACAAACTGGAAGACTAGCTTCCCATGGAGGGCCAAAGGCCTCCTACAAACTGACATCAGGAACCTGGGCAGCTGACTTTACTTACCCCTGGAAACAGGCCATCCTTTGTGCCAAACTCCCTCTGCCGGGCACCCGGCCTTGGCCACCTTCAATCCCGAACGGAACAGGATTTCTTCCAGATGCAAGCTGCCACAAACTGGAAGCCTGGCTTCCCATGGAGGAACAATTGCCATCTTCAAGCTGACATCAGGCACCTGGGCAGCTGACTTTACTTACCCCTGGAAACAGGCCATCCTTTGTGCCCAACTCCCTCTCCCGGGCACCTGGCCTCGGCCACCTACAATCCCGAACGGAACAGGATTTCTTCCAGATACAAGCTGCCACAAGCAGGAAGCCTGGCTTCCCTTGGAGGGCCAAAGGCCTCCTACAAACTGATATCAGGCACCTGGCCAGCTGACTTTACTTACCCCTGGAAACAGGCCATCCTTTGTGCCCAACTCCCTCTGCCGGGCACCCAGCTCCGTGCACCTACAATCCCGAACGGAACAGTATTTCTTCCAGATGCAAGCTGCCACAAGCAGGAAGCCTGGTTTCCCATGGAGAAACAATTGCCACCTGCAAACTGACATCAGGCACCTGGGCAGCTGACTTTACTTACCCCTGGAAACAGGCCATCCTTTGTGCCCAACTCCCTCTGCTGGGCACCTGGTCTCGGCCACCTACAATCCCGAACGGAACAGGATTTCTTCCAGATGCAAGCTGCCACAAACTGGAAGGCTTGCTTCACTTGGAGGGCCAAAGGCCTGCAACAAACTGACACCAGGCACCTGGGCAGCTGACTTTACTTACCGCTGGAAACAGGCCATCCTTTGTTCCCAACTCCCTATGCCGGGTACCAGGCCTCGACCACCTACAATCCCGAACGGAACAGGATTTCTTCCAGATGCAAGCTGCCACAAACTGGAAGACTACCTTCCCTTAGCGGGCCAAAGGACTACTACAAACTGACATCAGGCACCTGGGCAGCTGACTTTACTTACCCCTGGAAACAGGCCATCCTTTGTGCCCAACTCCCTCTGCCGGGCACCAGGCCTCGGCCACCTACAATCCCGAACGGAACAGCATTTCTTCCAGATGCAAGCGGCCACAGACTGGAAGACTAATTTCCCTTAGAGGGCCAAAGGCCTCCTACAAACTGACATCAGGCACCTGGGCAGCGGACTTTACTTACCCCTAAAAACAGGCCATCCTTTGTTCCCAACTCCCTCTGCCGGGCACCCGGCTTCAGCCACCTACAATCTTGAACAGAACTGGAATTTTTCCAGATGCAAGCTGCTTTGAACAGGAAGACTAGCATCACTTGGGGGGCCATAGGCCTGCAACAAACTGACATCAGGCACCTGGGCAGCTGACTTTACTTACCCCTGGAAACAGGCCATCATTTGTGCCCAACTCCCTCTGCCGGGCACCTGGTCTCGGCCACCTACAATCCCGAACGGAACAGGATTTCTTCCAGATGCAAGCTGCCACAAACTGGAAGACTTGCTTCACTTGGAGGGCCAAAGGCCTCCTACAAACTGACACCAGGCACCTGGGCAGCTGACTTTACTTACCCCTGAAAACAGACCATCCTTTTTTCCCAACTCCCTCTGCCGGGCACCAGGCCTCGGGCACCTACGATCCTAAACGGAACAGGATTTCTTCCAGATGCAAGCTGCCACAAACCGGAAGACTACCTTCCCTAAGAGGGCCAAAGGCCTGCTACAAACTGACATCAGGCACCTGGGCAGCTGTCTTTACTTACCCCTGGAAACTAGCCATCTTTTGTGCCCAACTCCCTCTGCCGGGCAGCAGGCCTCGGCCACCTACAATCCCGAACGGAACAGGATTTCTGCCAGATGCAAGCTGCCACAAGCAGGAAGCCTGGCTTCCCATGGAGGGCCAAAGGCCTCCTACAAACTGACATCAGGCACCTGGGCAGCTGACGTTACTTACCCCTGGAAACAGGCCATCCTTTGTGCCCAACTCCCTCAGTAGGGCACCAGGATCCAGCCACCTACAATCCCAAACGGAACAGCATTTCTTCCAGATGCAAGCTGCCACAAGCAGGAAGCCTGGCTTCCCATGGAGGGTCAAAGGCCTCCTACAAACTGACATCAGGCACCTGGGCAGCTGACTTTACTTACCCCTGGAAACAGGCCATCCTTTGTGCCCTACTCCCTCTGCCGGGCACCTGGCCTCGGCCACCTACAATCCCGAACGGAACAGGATTTCTTCCAGATGCAAGCTGCCACAAGCAGGAAGCCTGGCTTCCCATGGAGAAACAATTGCCACCTGCAAACTGAAATCAGGCACTTGGGCAGCTGACTTTACTTACCCCTGGAAACAGACCATCCTTTTTTCCCAACTCCCTCAGCCGGGCACCAGGCCTCGGCCACCTACGTCCTAAACGGAACAGGATTTCTTCCAGATGCAAGCTGCCACAAACTGGAAGACTACCTTCCCTTAGAGGGCCAAAGGCGTCCTACAAACTGACATCAGGCACCTGGGCAGCTGACTTTACTTACCCCTGGAAACAGGCCATCCTTTGTTCCCAACTCCCTCTGCCGGGCACCTGGCTCCGTATACCTACAATCCCGAACGGAACAGGATTTCTTCCAGATGCAAGCTGCCACAAGCAGGAAGCCTGGCTTCCCATGGAGGGCCAAAGGCCTGCTACAAACTGACATCAGGCACCTGGGCAGCTGACTTTACTTACCCCTGGAAACAGGCCATCCTTTGTGCCCAACTCCCTCTGCCGGGCACCTGGCCGTGGCCACCTACAATCCCGAACGGAACAGGACTTCTTCCAGATGCAAGCTGCCACAAACTGGAAGACTTGCTTCCCTTGGAGGGCCAAAGGCCTCCTACAAACTGACATCAGGCACCTGGGCAGCTGACTTTACTTACCCCTGGAAACAGGCCATACTTTGTGCCCAACTCCCTCTGCCGGGCACCAGGCCTCGGCCACCTACAATCCCAAACGGAACAGCATTTCTTCCAGATGCAAGCTGCCACAAGCTGGAAGCCTGGCTTCCCTTGGAGGGCCAAAAACCTCCTACAAACTGACATCAGGCACCTGGGCAGCTGACTTTACTTACCCCTGGAAACAGGCCATCCTTTGTGCCCAACTCCCTCTGCTGGACACCCGGCTCCGTGCACCTACAATCCCGAACGGAACAGGATTTCTTCCAGATGCAAGCTGCCACTAGCAGGAAGCCTGGCTTCCCATGGAGGGCCAAAGGCCTCCTACAAACTGACATCAGGCACCTGGGCAGCTGACTTTACTTACCCCTAAAAACAGGCCATCCTTTGTTCCCAACTCCCTCTACCGGGCACGCGGCTTCAGCCACCTACAATCTTGAACGGAACAGGATTTTTTCCAGATGCAAGCTGCCTTGAACAGGAAGACTAGCATCACTTGGAGGGGCAAAGGCCTCCTACAAACTGACACCAGGCACCTGGGCAGCTGACTTTACTTACCCCTGGAAACAGGCCATCCTTTGTTCCCAACTCCCTCAGCCGGGCACCAGGCCTCGGCCACCTACAATCCCGAACGGAACAGCATTTCTTCCAGATGCAAGCTGCCACAAACTGGAAGACTAGCTTCCCTTGGAGGGCCAAAGGCGTCCTACAAACTGACACCAGGCACCTGGGCAGCTAACTTTACTTACCCCTGGAAAAAGGCCATCCTTTGTTCCCAACTCCCTCTGCCGGTCACCTGGCCTCGGCCACCTACAATCCCGAACGGAACAGCATTTCTTCCAGATGCAAGCTGCCACAAGCTGGAAGCCTGGCTTCCCATGGAGGAACAATTGCCATCTGCAAACTGACATCAGGCACCTGGGCAGCTGACTTTACTTACCCCTGGAAACAGGCCATCCTTTGTGCCCAACTCCCTCTGCCGGGCACCAGGCCTCGGCCACCTACAATCCCAAACGGAACAGCATTTCTTCCAGATGCAAGCTGCCACAAGCTGGAAGCCTGGCTTCCCTTGGAGGGCCAAAAACCTCCTACAAACTGACATCAGGCACCTGGGCAGCTGACTTTACT
This sequence comes from Chamaea fasciata, assembly GCF_029207755.1. NCBI lineage: Eukaryota > Metazoa > Chordata > Aves > Passeriformes > Sylviidae > Chamaea > Chamaea fasciata. The sequence continues at coordinate 72,603 of NW_027094463.1, forward strand.
TACCCCTGGAAACAGGCCATCCTTTGTGACCAACTCCCTCTGCTGGACACCCGGCTCCGTGCACCTACAATCCCGAACGGAACAGGATTTCTTCCAGATGCAAGCTGCCACAAGCAGGAAGCCTGGTTTCCCATGGAGAAAAAATTGCCACCTGCAAACTGACATCAGGCACCTGGGCAGCTGACGTTACTTACCCCTGGAAACAGGCCATCCTTTGTGCCCAACTCCCTCTGCCGGGCACCTGGCCTCGGCCACCTACAATCCCAAACGGAACAGCATTTCTTCCAGGTGCAAGCAGCCACAAACTGGAAGACTAGCTTCCCATGGAGGGCCAAAGGCCTCCTACAAACTGACATCAGGAACCTGGGCAGCTGACTTTACTTACCCCTGGAAACAGGCCATCCTTTGTGCCAAACTCCCTCTGCCGGGCACCCGGCCTTGGCCACCTTCAATCCCGAACGGAACAGGATTTCTTCCAGATGCAAGCTGCCACAAACTGGAAGCCTGGCTTCCCATGGAGGAACAATTGCCATCTTCAAGCTGACATCAGGCACCTGGGCAGCTGACTTTACTTACCCCTGGAAACAGGCCATCCTTTGTGCCCAACTCCCTCTCCCGGGCACCTGGCCCTGGCCACCTACAATCCCGAAAGGAACAGGACTTCTTCCAGATGCAAGCTGCCACAAACTGGAAGACTTGCTTCCCTTGGAGGGCCAAAGGCCTCCTACAAACTGACATCAGGCACCTGGGCAGCTGACTTTACTTACCCCTGGAAACAGGACATCCTTTGTGCCCAACTCCCTCTGCTGGGCACCTGGCCTCGGCCACCTACAATCCCGAACGGAACAGGATTTCTTCCAGATACAAGCTGCCACAAGCAGGAAGCCTGGCTTCCCTTGGAGGGCCAAAGGCCTCCTACAAACTGATATCAGGCACCTGGCCAGCTGACTTTACTTACCCCTGGAAACAGGCCATCCTTTGTGCCCAACTCCCTCTGCCGGGCACCCGGCTCCGTGCACCTACAATCCCGAACGGAACAGTATTTCTTCCAGATGCAAGCTGCCACAAGCAGGAAGCCTGGTTTCCCATGGAGAAACAATTGCCACCTGCAAACTGACATCAGGCACCTGGGCAGCTGACTTTACTTACCCCTGGAAACAGGCCATCCTTTGTGCCCAACTCCCTCTGCCGGGCACCTGGTCTCGGCCACCTACAATCCCGAACGGAACAGGATTTCTTCCAGATGCAAGCTGCCACAAACTGGAAGGCTTGCTTCACTTGGAGGGCCAAAGGCCTGCAACAAACTGACACCAGGCACCTGGGCAGCTGACTTTACTTACCGCTGGAAACAGGCCATCCTTTGTTCCCAACTCCCTATGCCGGGCACCAGGCCTCGACCACCTACAATCCCGAACGGAACAGGATTTCTTCCAGATGCAAGCTGCCACAAACTGGAAGACTACCTTCCCTTAGCGGGCCAAAGGACTACTACAAACTGACATCAGGCACCTGGGCAGCTGACTTTACTTACCCCTGGAAACAGGCCATCCTTTGTGCCCAACTCCCTCTGCCGGGCACCAGGCCTCGGCCACCTACAATCCCGAACGGAACAGCATTTCTTCCAGATGCAAGCGGCCACAGACTGGAAGACTAGCTTTATTGAGAGGGCCAAAGGCCTCCTACAAACTGACATCAGGCACCTGGGCAGCTGACTTTACTTACCTCAGGAAACAGGCCATCCTTTGTGCCCAACTCCCTCTGCGGGGCACCAGGCGTCGGCCACCTACAGTCCCAAACGGAACAGCATTTCTTCCAGATGCAAGCGGCCACAGACTGGAAGACTAATTTCCCTTAGAGGGCCAAAGGCCTCCTACAAACTGACATCAGGCACCTGGGCAGCGGACTTTACTTACCCCTAAAAACAGGCTATCCTTTGTTCCCAACTCCCTCTGCCGGGCACCCGGCTTCAGCCACCTACAATCTTGAACAGAACTGGATTTTTTCCAGATGCAAGCTGCTTTGAACAGGAAGACTAGCATCACTTGGGCGGCCATAGGCCTGCAACAAACTGACATCAGGCACCTGGGCAGCTGACTTTACTTACCCCTGGAAACAGGCCATCATTTGTGCCCAACTCCCTCTGCCGGGCACCTGGTCTCGGCCACCTACAATCCCGAACGGAACAAGATTTCTTCCAGATGCAAGCTGCCACAAACTGGAAGACTTGCTTCACTTGGAGGGCCAAAGGCCTCCTACAAACTGACACCAGGCACCTGGGCAGCTGACTTTACTTACCCCTGAAAACAGACCATCCTTTTTTCCCAACTCCCTCTGCCGGGCACCAGGCCTCGGGCACCTACGATCCTAAACGGAACAGGATTTCTTCCAGATGCAAGCTGCCACAAACTGGAAGACTACCTTTCCAAAGAGGGCCAAAGGCCTGCTACAAACTGACATCAGGCACCTGGGCAGCTGTCTTTACTTACCCCTGGAAACTAGCCATCTTTTGTGCCCAACTATCTCTGCCGGGCAGCAGGCCTCGGCCACCTACAATCCCGAACGGAACAGGATTTCTGCCAGATGCAAGCTGCCACAAGCAGGAAGCCTGGCTTCCCATGGAGGGCCAAAGGCCTCCTACAAACTGACATCAGGCACCTGGGCAGCTGACGTTACTTACCCCTGGAAACAGGCCATCCTTTGTGCCCAACTCCCTCAGTAGGGCACCAGGATCCAGCCACTTACAATCCCGAACGGAACAGGATTTCTTCCAGATGCAAGCTGCCACAAGCAGGAAGCCTGGCTTCCCATGGAGGGTCAAAGGCCTCCTACAAACTGACATCAGGCACCTGGGCAGCTGACTTTACTTACCCCTGGAAACAGGCCATCCTTTGTGCCCAACTCCCTCTGCCGGGCACCTGGCCTCGGCCACCTACAATCCCGAACGGAACAGGATTTCTTCCAGATGCAAGCTGCCACAAGCAGGAAGCCTGGCTTCCCATGGAGAAACAATTGCCACCTGCAAACTGAAATCAGGCACTTGGGCAGCTGACTTTACTTACCCCTGGAAACAGACCATCCTTTTTTCCCAACTCCCTCAGCCGGGCACCAGGCCTCGGCCACCTACGATCCTAAACGGAACAGGATTTCTTCCAGATGCAAGCTGCCACAAACTGGAAGACTACCTTCCCTTAGAGGGCCAAAGGCGTCCTACAAACTGACATCAGGCACCTGGGCAGCTGACTTTACTTACCCCTGGAAACAGGCCATCCTTTGTTCCCAACTCCCTCTGCCGGGCACCTGGCTCCGTATACCTACAATCCCGAACGGAACAGGATTTCTTCCAGATGCAAGCTGCCACAAGCAGGAAGCCTGGCTTCCCATGGAGGGCCAAAGGCCTGCTACAAACTGACATCAGGCACCTGGGCAGCTGACTTTACTTACCCCTGGAAACAGGCCATCCTTTGTGCCCAACTCCCTCTGCCGGGCACCTGGCCGTGGCCACCTACAATCCCGAACGGAACAGGACTTCTTCCAGATGCAAGCTGCCACAAACTGGAAGACTTGCTTCCCTTGGAGGGCCAAAGGCCTCCTACAAACTGACATCAGGCACCTGGGCAGCTGACTTTACTTACCCCTGGAAACAGGCCATACTTTGTGCCCAACTCCCTCTGCCGGGCACCAGGCCTCGGCCACCTACAATCCCAAACGGAACAGCATTTCTTCCAGATGCAAGCTGCCACAAGCTGGAAGCCTGGCTTCCCTTGGAGGGCCAAAAACCTCCTACAAACTGACATCAGGCACCTGGGCAGCTGACTTTACTTACCCCTGGAAACAGGCCATCCTTTGTGCCCAACTCCCTCTGCTGGACACCCGGCTCCGTGCACCTACAATCCCGAACGGAACAGGATTTCTTCCAGATGCAAGCTGCCACTAGCAGGAAGCCTGGCTTCCCATGGAGGGCCAAAGGCCTCCTACAAACTGACATCAGGCACCTGGGCAGCTGACTTTACTTACCCCTAAAAACAGGCCATCCTTTGTTCCCAACTCCCTCTACCGGGCACCCGGCTTCAGCCACCTACAATCTTGAACGGAACAGGATTTTTTCCAGATGCAAGCTGCCTTGAACAGGAAGACTAGCATCACTTGGAGGGGCAAAGGCCTCCTACAAACTGACACCAGGCACCTGGGCAGCTGACTTTACTTACCCCTGGAAACAGGCCATCCTTTGTTCCCAACTCCCTCAGCCGGGCACCAGGCCTCGGCCACCTACAATCCCGAACGGAACAGCATTTCTTCCAGATGCAAGCTGCCACAAACTGGAAGCCTGGCTTCCCATGGAGGAACAATTGCCATCTGCAAACTGACATCAGGCACCTGGGCAGCTGACTTTACTTACCCCTGGAAACAGGCCATCCTTTGTGCCCAACTCCCTCTGCCGGGCACCAGGCCTCGGCCACCTACAATCCCAAACGGAACAGCATTTCTTCCAGATGCAAGCTGCCACAAGCTGGAAGCCTGGCTTCCCTTGGAGGGCCAAAAACCTCCTACAAACTGACATCAGGCACCTGGGCAGCTGACTTTACTTACCCCTGGAAACAGGCCATCCTTTGTGCCCAACTCCCTCTGCTGGACACCCGGCTCCGTGCACCTACAATCCCGAACGGAACAGGATTTCTTCCAGATGCAAGCTGCCACAAGCAGGAAGCCTGGTTTCCCATGGAGAAAAAATTGCCACCTGCAAACTGACATCAGGCACCTGGGCAGCTGACGTTACTTACCCCTGGAAACAGGCCATCCTTTGTGCCCAACTCCCTCTGCCGGGCACCTGGCCTCGGCCACCTACAATCCCAAACGGAACAGCATTTCTTCCAGGTGCAAGCAGCCACAAACTGGAAGACTAGCTTCCCATGGAGGGCCAAAGGCCTCCTACAAACTGACATCAGGAACCTGGGCAGCTGACTTTACTTACCCCTGGAAACAGGCCATCCTTTGTGCCAAACTCCCTCTGCCGGGCACCCGGCCTTGGCCACCTTCAATCCCGAACGGAACAGGATTTCTTCCAGATGCAAGCTGCCACAAACTGGAAGCCTGGCTTCCCATGGAGGAACAATTGCCATCTTCAAGCTGACATCAGGCACCTGGGCAGCTGACTTTACTTACCCCTGGAAACAGGCCATCCTTTGTGCCCAACTCCCTCTCCCGGGCACCTGGCCCTGGCCACCTACAATCCCGAAAGGAACAGGACTTCTTCCAGATGCAAGCTGCCACAAACTGGAAGACTTGCTTCCCTTGGAGGGCCAAAGGCCTCCTACAAACTGACATCAGGCACCTGGGCAGCTGACTTTACTTACCCCTGGAAACAGGACATCCTTTGTGCCCAACTCCCTCTGCTGGGCACCTGGCCTCGGCCACCTACAATCCCGAACGGAACAGGATTTCTTCCAGATACAAGCTGCCACAAGCAGGAAGCCTGGCTTCCCTTGGAGGGCCAAAGGCCTCCTACAAACTGATATCAGGCACCTGGCCAGCTGACTTTACTTACCCCTGGAAACAGGCCATCCTTTGTGCCCAACTCCCTCTGCCGGGCACCCGGCTCCGTGCACCTACAATCCCGAACGGAACAGTATTTCTTCCAGATGCAAGCTGCCACAAGCAGGAAGCCTGGTTTCCCATGGAGAAACAATTGCCACCTGCAAACTGACATCAGGCACCTGGGCAGCTGACTTTACTTACCCCTGGAAACAGGCCATCCTTTGTGCCCAACTCCCTCTGCTGGGCACCTGGTCTCGGCCACCTACAATCCCGAACGGAACAGGATTTCTTCCAGATGCAAGCTGCCACAAACTGGAAGGCTTGCTTCACTTGGAGGGCCAAAGGCCTGCAACAAACTGACACCAGGCACCTGGGCAGCTGACTTTACTTACCGCTGGAAACAGGCCATCCTTTGTTCCCAACTCCCTATGCCGGGCAACAGGCCTCGACCACCTACAATCCCGAACGGAACAGGATTTCTTCCAGATGCAAGCTGCCACAAACTGGAAGACTACCTTCCCTTAGCGGGCCAAAGGACTACTACAAACTGACATCAGGCACCTGGGCAGCTGACTTTACTTACCCCTGGAAACAGGCCATCCTTTGTGCCCAACTCCCTCTGCCGGGCACTAGGCCTCGGCCACCTACAATCCCGAACGGAACAGCATTTCTTCCAGATGCAAGCGGCCACAGACTGGAAGACTAGCTTTATTGAGAGGGCCAAAGGCCTCCTACAAACTGACATCAGGCACCTGGGCAGCTGACTTTACTTACCTCAGGAAACAGGCCATCCTTTGTGCCCAACTCCCTCTGCGGGGCACCAGGCGTCGGCCACCTACAGTCCCAAACGGAACAGCATTTCTTCCAGATGCAAGCGGCCACAGACTGGAAGACTAATTTCCCTTAGAGGGCCAAAGGCCTCCTACAAACTGACATCAGGCACCTGGGCAGCGGACTTTACTTACCCCTTAAAAACAGGCCATCCTTTGTTCCCAACTCCCTCTGCCGGGCACCCGGCTTCAGCCACCTACAATCTTGAACAGAACTGGAATTTTTCCAGATGCAAGCTGCTTTGAACAGGAAGACTAGCATCACTTGGGGGGCCATAGGCCTGCAACAAACTGACATCAGGCACCTGGGCAGCTGACTTTACTTACCCCTGGAAACAGGCCATCATTTGTGCCCAACTCCCTCTGCCGGGCACCTGGTCTCGGCCACCTACAATCCCGAACGGAACAGGATTTCTTCCAGATGCAAGCTGCCACAAACTGGAAGACTTGCTTCACTTGGAGGGCCAAAGGCCTCCTACAAACTGACACCAGGCACCTGGGCAGCTGACTTTACTTACCCCTGAAAACAGACCATCCTTTTTTCCCAACTCCCTCTGCCGGGCACCAGGCCTCGGGCACCTACGATCCTAAACGGAACAGGATTTCTTCCAGATGCAAGCTGCCACAAACCGGAAGACTACCTTCCCTAAGAGGGCCAAAGGCCTGCTACAAACTGACATCAGGCACCTGGGCAGCTGTCTTTACTTACCCCTGGAAACTAGCCATCTTTTGTGCCCAACTCCCTCTGCCGGGCAGCAGGCCTCGGCCACCTACAATCCCGAACGGAACAGGATTTCTGCCAGATGCAAGCTGCCACAAGCAGGAAGCCTGGCTTCCCATGGAGGGCCAAAGGCCTCCTACAAACTGACATCAGGCACCTGGGCAGCTGACGTTACTTACCCCTGGAAACAGGCCATCCTTTGTGCCCAACTCCCACAGTAGGGCACCAGGATCCAGCCACCTACAATCCCGAACGGAACAGGATTTCTTCCAGATGCAAGCTGCCACAAGCAGGAAGCCTGGCTTCCCATGGAGGGTCAAAGGCCTCCTACAAACTGACATCAGGCACCTGGGCAGCTGACTTTACTTACCCCTGGAAACAGGCCATCCTTTGTGCCCAACTCCCTCTGCCGGGCACCTGGCCTCGGCCACCTACAATCCCGAACGGAACAGGATTTCTTCCAGATGCAAGCTGCCACAAGCAGGAAGCCTGGCTTCCCATGGAGAAACAATTGCCACCTGCAAACTGAAATCAGGCACTTGGGCAGCTGACTTTACTTACCCCTGGAAACAGACCATCCTTTTTTCCCAACTCCCTCAGCCGGGCACCAGGCCTCGGCCACCTACGATCCTAAACGGAACAGGATTTCTTCCAGATGCAAGCTGCCACAAACTGGAAGACTACCTTCCCTTAGAGGGCCAAAGGCGTCCTACAAACTGACATCAGGCACCTGGGCAGCTGACTTTACTTACCCCTGGAAACAGGCCATCCTTTGTTCCCAACTCCCTCTGCCGGGCACCTGGCTCCGTATACCTACAATCCCGAACGGAACAGGATTTCTTCCAGATGCAAGCTGCCACAAGCAGGAAGCCTGGCTTCCCATGGAGGAACAATTGCCATCTGCAAACTGACATCAGGCACCTGGGCAGCTGACTTTACTTACCCCTGGAAACAGGCCATCCTTTGTGCCCAACTCCCTCTGCCGGGCACCAGGCCTCGGCCACCTACAATCCCAAACGGAACAGCATTTCTTCCAGATGCAAGCTGCCACAAGCTGGAAGCCTGGCTTCCCTTGGAGGGCCAAAAACCTCCTACAAACTGACATCAGGCACCTGGGCAGCTGACTTTACTTACCCCTGGAAACAGGCCATCCTTTGTGCCCAACTCCCTCTGCTGGACACCCGGCTCCGTGCACCTACAATCCCGAACGGAACAGGATTTCTTCCAGATGCAAGCTGCCACTAGCAGGAAGCCTGGCTTCCCATGGAGGGCCAAAGGCCTCCTACAAACTGACATCAGGCACCTGGGCAGCTGACTTTACTTACCCCTAAAAACAGGCCATCCTTTGTTCCCAACTCCCTCTACCGGGCACCCGGCTTCAGCCACCTACAATCTTGAACGGAGCAGGATTTTTTCCAGATGCAAGCTGCCTTGAACAGGAAGACTAGCATCACTTGGAGGGGCAAAGGCCTCCTACAAACTGACACCAGGCACCTGGGCAGCTGACTTTACTTCCCCCTGGAAACAGGCCATCCTTTGTTCCCAACTCCCTCAGCCGGGCACCAGGCCTCGGCCACCTACAATCCCGAACGGAACAGCATTTCTTCCAGATGCAAGCTGCCACAAACTGGAAGACTAGCTTCCCTTGGAGGGCCAAAGGCGTCCTACAAACTGACACCAGGCACCTGGGCAGCTAACTTTACTTACCCCTGGAAAAAGGCCATCCTTTGTTCCCAACTCCCTCTGCCGGTCACCTGGCCTCGGCCACCTACAATCCCGAACGGAACAGCATTTCTTCCAGATGCAAGCTGCCACAAGCTGGAAGCCTGGCTTCCCATGGAGGGCCAAAGGCCTCCTAAAAACTGACATCAGGCACCTGGGCAGCTGACTTTACCAACCCCTGGAAACAGGCCATCCTTTGTGCCCAACTCCCTCAGCAGGGCACCTGGCTCCGGACTCCTACAAACCCCAACGGAACAGGATTTCTTCCAGATGCAAGCGGCCACAAGCAGGAAGCCTGGCTTCCCATGGAGGAACAAATGCCACCTGCAAACTGACATCAGGCACCTGGGCAGCTGACTTTACTTAGCCCTGGAAACAGGCCATCCTTTGTGCCCTACTCCCTCTGCCGGGCACCAGGCCTCGGCAACCTACAATCCCGAATGGAACAGGATTTCTTCCAGATGCAAGCTGCCACAAGCTGGAAGCCTGGCTTCCCTTGGAGGGCCAAAGGCCTCCTACAAACTGACATCAGGCACCTGGGCAGCTGACTTTACTTACCCCTGGAAACAGGCCATCCTTTGTTCCCTTCTCCCTCTGCCGGGCGCCCGGCTTCAGCCACCTATAATCTTGAACGGAACATGATTTTTTCAAGATGCAAGCTGTCTTGATCAGGAAGACTAGCAATACTTGTGGGCCATTGGCCTGCAACAAACTGAAATCAGGCACCTGGGCAGCTGACTTTACTTACCCCTGGAAACAGGCCATCATTTGTGCCCAACTCCCTCTGCCGGGCACCAGGCCTCGGCCACCTACAATCCCGAACGGAACAGGATTTCTTCCCGATGCAAGCTGCCACAAACTGGAAGACTTGCTTCCCTTGGAGGGCCAAAGGCCTCCTACAAACTGACATCAGCCACCTGGGCAGCTAACTTTACTAACCCCTGGAAACAGGCCATCATTTGTGCCCGACTCCCTCTGCTGGGAACCTGGCCTCGGCCACCTACAATCCCGAACGGAACAGGATTTCTTCTAGATGCAAGCTGCCCAAAAACAGGAAGCCTGGCTTCCCATGGAGGGCCAAAGGCCTCCTAAAAACTGACATCAGGCACCTGGGCAGCTGACTTTACTTACCCCTGGAAACAGGCCATCCTTTGTTCCCAACTCCCTCTGCCGGGCACCCGGCTCCGGCCACCTACAATCCCGAACGGAACAGGATTTCTTCCAGATGCAAGCTGCCACAAGCAGGAAGCCTGGCTTCCCATGGAGGAACAATTGGCACCTGCAAACTGACATCAGGCACCTGGGCAGCTGACTTTACTTACCCCTAAAAACAGGCCATCATTTGTTCCCAACTCCCTCTGCCGGGCACCCGGCTTCAGCCACCTACAATCTTGAACGGAACAGGATTTCTTCCAGATGCAAGCTGCCTTGAACAGGAAGACTAGCATCACTTGGGGGCCCATAGGCCTGCAACAAATTGACATCAGGCATCTGGGCAGCTGACTTTACTTACCCCTGGAAACAGGCCATCCTTTGTGCCCAACTCCCTCTGCCGGGCACCTGGTCTCGGACACCTACAATCCCGAACGGAACAGGATTTCTTCCAGATGCAAGCTGCCACAAACTGGAAGACTTGCTTCACTTGGAGGGCCAAAGGCCTCCTACAAACTGACACCACGCACCTGGGCAGCTGATTTTACTGACCCCTGGAAACAGACCATCCTTTGTTCCCAACTCCCTCAGCCGGGCACCTGGCTCCGTGCACCTACAATCCCGAACGGAACAGGATTTCTTCCAGATGCAAGCTGCCACAAGCAGGAAGCCTGGTTTCCCATGGAGAAAAAATTGCCACCTGCAAGCTGACATCAGGCACCTGGGCAGCTGACTTTACTTACCCCTGGAAACAGGCCATCCTTTGTGCCCAACTCCCTCTGCCGGGCACCAGGCCTCGGCCACCTACAATCCCAAACGGAACAGGATTTCTTCCAGATGCAAGCTGCCACAAGCTGGAAGCCTGGCTTCCCTTGGAGGGCCAAAGGCCTGCTACAAACTGACATCAGGCACTTGGGCAGCTGACTTTACTTACCCCTGGAAACAGGCCATCCTTTGTTCCCAACTCCCTCTGCCGGGCACCCGGCTCCGTGCACCTACAATCCCGAACGGAACAGGATTTCTTCCACATGCAAGCTGCCACAAGCAGGAAGCCTGGCTTCCCATGGAGGGCCAAAGGCCTCCTACAAACTGACATCAGGCACCTGGGCAGCTGACTTTACTTACCCCTGGAAACAGGACATCCTTTGTTCCCAACTCACTGTGCCGGGCACCAGGCCTCGGCCACCTACAATCCCGAACGGAACAGCATTTCTTCCAGATGCAAGCGGCCACAGACTGGAAGACTAGTTTCCCTTAGAGGGCCAAAGGCCTCCTACAAACTGACATCAGCCACCTGGGCAGCTGACTATTCTTACCTCTGGAAACAGGCCATCCTTTGTGCCCAACTCCCTCTGCCGGGCACCTGGCCTCGGTTACCTACAGTCCCAAACGGAACAGGATTTCTTCCAGATGCAAGCAGCCACAAACTGGAAGACTAGCTTCCCTTGGAGGGCCAAAGGCCTCCTACAAACTGACATCAGGCACCTGGGCAGCTGACTTTACTTACCCCTGGGAACAGGCCATCCTTTGTGACCAACTCCCTCTGCCGGGCACCAGGCCTCGGCCACCTACAATCCCGAACGGACCAGGATTTCTTCCAGAAGCAAGCTGCCACAAGCAGGAAGCCTGGCTTCCCATGGAGGAAAAATTGCCACCTGCAAACTGACATCACGCACCTGGGCAGCTGACTTTACTTACCCCTGGAAACAGGCCATCCTTTGTTCCCAACTCCCTCTGCCGGGCACCCGGCTTCAGCCACCTACAATCTTGAACGGAACAGGATTTTTTCCAGATGCAAGCTGCCTTGAACAGGAAGACTAGCATCACTTGGGGGCCCATAGGCCTGCAACAAATTGACATCAGGCACCTGGGCAGCTGACTTTACTTACCCCTGGAAACAGGCCATCCTTTGTGCCCAACTCCCTCTGCCGGGCACCTGGTCTCGGCCACCTACAATCCCGAACGGAACAGGATTTCTTCCAGATGCAAGCTGCCACAAATTGGAAGACTTGCTTCACTTGGAGGGCCAAAGGCCTTCTACAAACTGACACCAGGCACCTGGGCAGCTGACTTTACTTACCTTTGGAAACAGACCATCCTTTGTGCCCAACTCCCTCTGCCGGGCAGCAGGCCTCGGCCACCTACAATCCCGAACGGAACAGGAGTTCTGCCAAATGCAAGCTGCCACAAGCAGGAAGCCTGGCTTCCCATGGAGGGCCAAAGGCCTCCTACAAACTGACATCAGGCACCTGGGCAGCTGACGTTACTTACCCCAGGAAACAGGCCATCCTTTGTTCCCAACTCCCTCAGCAGGGCACCCGGATCCGGCCACCTACAATCCCGAAGGGAACAGGATTTCTTCCAGATGCAAGCTGCCACAAGCAGGAAGCCTGGCTTCCCATGGAGGGCCAAAGGCCTCCTACAAACTGACATCAGGCACCTGGGCAGCTGACTTTACTTACCCCTGAAAACAGGACATCTTTTGTGCCCACCTCCCTCTGCCGGGCACCTGGCCTCGGCCACCTACAATCCCGAACGGAACAGGATTTCATCCAGATGCAAGCTGCCACAAACTGGAAGACTACCTTCCCTTAGCGGGCCAAAGGACTGCTACAAACTGACATCAGGCACCTGGGCAGCTGACTTTACTTACCCCTGGAAACAGGCCATCCTTTGTTCCCAACTCCCTCAGCCGGGCACCCGGCTCCGTGCACCTACAATCCCGAATGGAACAGGATTTCTTCCAGATGCAAGCTGCCACAAGCAGGAAGCCTGGTTTCCCATAGAGAAACAATTGCCACCTACAAACTGACATCAGGCACCTGGGCAGCTGACTTTACTTACCCCTGGGAACAGGCCATCCTTTGTGCCCAACTCCCTCTGCCGGGCACCAGGCCTCGGCCACCTAAAATCCCAAACGGAACAGGATTTCTTCCAGATGCAAGCTGCCACAAGCTGGATGCCTGGCTTCCCTTGGAGGGCCAAAGGCCTGCTACAAACTGACATCAGGCACCTGGGCAGCTGACTTTACTTACCCCTGGAAACAGGCCATCCTTTGTTCCCAACTCCCTCTGCCGGGCACCCGGCTCCGTGCAACTACAATCCCGAACGGAACAGGATTTCTTCCACATGCAAGCTGCCACAAGCAGGAAGCATGGCTTCCCATGGAGGGCCAAAGGCCTCCTACAAACTGACATCAGGCACCTGGGCAGCTGACTTTACTTACCCCTGGAAACAGGCCATCCTTTGTTCCCAACTCCCTCTGCCGGGAACCAGGCCTCGGCCACCTACAATCCCGAACGGAACAGCATTTCTTCCAGTTGCAAGCGGCCACAGACTGGAAGACTAGCTTTATTGAGAGGGGCAAAGGCCTCCTACAAACTGACATCAGGCACCTGTGCAGCTGACTTTACTTACCTCAGAAAACAGGCCATCCTTTGTGCCCAACTCCCTCTGCCGGGCACCAGGCGTCGGCCACCTACAGTCCCAAACGGAACAGCATTTCTTCCAGATGCAAGTGGCCACAGACTGGAAGACTAGTTTCCCATAGAGGGCCAAAGGCCTCCTACAAACTGACATCAGGCACCTGGGAAGCTGACTTTTCTTACCTCTGGAGACAGGCCATCCTTTGTGCCCAACTCCCTCTGCCGGGCACCTGGCCTCGACCACCTACAGTCCCAAACGGAACAGCATTTCTTCCTGATGCAAGCAGCCACAAACTGGAAGACTAGCTTCCCTTGGAGCGCCAAAGGCCTCCTACAAACTGACATCAGGCACCTGGGAAGCTGACTTTACTTACCACTGGGAACAGGCCATCCTTTGTTACCAACTCCCTCTGCCGGGCACCAGGCCTCGGCCACCTACAATCCCAAACGGAACAGGATTTCTTCCAGATGCAAGCTGCCACAAGCTGGAAGCCTGGCTTCCCTTGGAGAGCCATCGGCCTACTACAAAGTGACATCAGGCACCTGGGCAGCTGACTTTATTTACCCCTGGAAACAGGCCATCCTTTGTTCCCAACTCCCTCAGCCGGGCACCCGGCACCGGCCACCTACAATCCCGAACGGACCAGGATTTCTTCCAGATGCAAGCTGCCACAAGCAGGAAGCCTGGCTTCCCTTGGAGGGCCAAAGGCCTCCTACAAACTGACATCAGGCACCTGGGCAGCTGACTTTACTTACCCCTGGAAACAGGCCATCCTTTGTTCCCAACTCCGTCTGCCGGGCACCCGGCTCCGTGCACCTACAATCCCGAACGGTACAGTATTTCTTCCAGATGCAAGCTGCCACAAGCAGGAAGCCTGGCTTCCCATGGAGGGCCAAAGGCCTCCTACAAACTGACATCAGGCACCTGGGCAGCGGACTTTACTTACCCCTAAAAACAGGCCATCCTTTGTTCTCAACTCCCTCTGCTGGGCACCCGGCTTTAGCCACCTACAATCTTGAAAGGAACAGGATTTTTTCAAGATGCAAGCTGCCTTGAGCAGGAGGACTAGCATCACTTGGGGGGCCATAGGCCTGCAACAAACTGACATCAGGCACCTGGGCAGCTGACTTTACTTACCCCTGGAAACAGGCCATCATTTGTGACCAACTCATTCTGCCGGGCACCTGGCCTCGGCCACCTACAATCCCGTACGGAACAGGATTTCTTCCAGATGCAAGCTGCCACAAACTGGAAGACTAGTTTCCTTTGGAGGGCCAAAGGCCTCCTATAAACTGACATCAGGCACCTGGGCAGCTGACTTTACTTACCCCTGGAAAGAGGCCATCCTTTGTTCCCAACTCCCTCTGCCGGGCACCAGGCCTCGGTCTCCTACGACCCTAAACGGAACAGGATTTCTTCCAGATGCAAGCTGCCACAAACTGGAAGACTACCTCCTCTTAGAGGGCCAAAGGCGTGCTACAAATCGACATCAGGCACCTGGGCAGCTGACTTTACTTACCCCTGGAAACAGGCCATCCTTTGTGCCCAACTCCCTCTGCCGGGCACCTGGCCTCGGCCACCTACAATCCGGAATGGAACAGGACTTCTTCCAGATGCAAGCTGCAACAAACTGGAAGACTAGCTTCCCATGGAGGGCCAAAGGCCTCCTACAAACTGATATCAGGCACCTGGGCAGCTGATTTTACTTACCCCTGGAAACAGGCCATCATTTGTGCCCAAATCCCTCTGCCGGACACCAGGCCTCGGCCACCTACAATCCCAAACGGAACAGGATTTCTTCCAGATGCAAGCTGCCACAAGCTGGAAGCCTGGCTTCCCTTGGAGGGCCAAAGGCCTCCTGCAAACTGACATCAGGCACCTGGGCAGCTGACTTTACTTACCCCTGGAAACAGGCCATCCTTTGTGCCCAACTCCCTCTGCCGGGCTCCTGGCCTCGGCCACCTACAATCCCGAACGGAACAGGATTTCTTCCAGATGCAAGCTGCCACAAGCTGGAAGACTACCTTCCCTTAGCGGGCCAAAGGACTCCTACAAACTGACATCAGGCACCTGGGCAGCTGACTTTACTTACCCCTGGAAACAGGCCATCCTTTGTTCGTTACTCTCTCAGCCGGACACCCGGCTCCGTGCACCTACAATCCCGAACGGAACAGGATTTCTTCCAGATGCAAGCTGCCACAAGCAGGAAGCCTGGTTACCCATGGAGAAACAATTGCCACCTGCAAACTGACATTAGGCACCTGGGCAGCTGACTTTACTTACCCCTGGAAACAGGCCATCCTTTGTGCCCAACTCCCTCTGCCGGGCTCCTGGCCTCGGCCACCTACAATCCCAAACGGAACAGGATTTCTTCCAGATGCAAGCTGCCACAAGCTGGAAGCCTGGCTTCCTTTGGAGGGCCAAAGGCCTGCTACAAACTGACATCAGGCACCTGGGCAGCTGACTTTACTTACCCCTGGAAACAGGCCATCCTTTGTTCCCAACTCCCTCTGCCGGGCACCCGGCTTCAGCCACCTACAATCTTGAACGGAACAGGATTTTTTCAAGATGCAAGCTGCCTTGAACAGGAAGACTAGCATCACTTGGGGGGCCATAGGCCTGCAACAAACTGACATCAGGCACCTGGGCAGCTGACTTTACTTACCCCTGGAAACAGGCCATCCTTTGTTCACAACTCCCTCTGCCGGGCACCAGGCCTCGGCCACCTACTATCCTAAACGGAACAGGATTTCTTCCAGATGCAAGCTGCCACACACTGGAAGACTACCTTCCCTTAGAGGGCCAAAGGCCTGCTACAAACTGACATCAGGCACCTGGGCAGCTGACTTTACTTACCCCTGGAAACAGGCCATCATTTGTTCCCAACTCCCTCAGCCGGGCACCAGGCCTCGGCCACCTGCAATCCCGAACGGAACAGGATTTCTGCCAGATGCAGGCTGCCACAAGCTGGAAGCCTGGCTTCCCATGGAGGGCCAAAGGCCCCCTACAAACTGACATCAGGCACCTGGGCAGCTGACTTTACTTACCCCTGGAAACAGGCCATTCTTTGTTCCCAACTCCCTCAGCAGGGCACCCGGATCTGGCAACCTACAATCCCGAAGGGAACAGGATTTCTTCCAGATGCAAGCTGCCACAAGCAGGAAGCCTGACTTCCCATGGAGGGCGAAAGGCCTCCTACAAACAGACATCAGGCACCTGGGCAGCTGACTTTACTTTTCCCTGGAAACAGGCCATCCTTTGTGCCCAACTCCCTCTACTGGGCAGCTGGCCTAGGCCACCTACAATCCCGAATGGAACAGGACTTCTTCCAGATGCAAGCTGCCACACACTGGAAGACTAGCTTCCCATGGAGGGCCAAAGGCCTCCTACAAACTGACATCAGGCACCTGTGCAGCTGACTTTACTTACCCCTGGAAACAGGCCATCCTTTGTGCCCAACTCCCTCTGCCGGGCTCCTGGCCTCGGCCACCTACAATCCCGAACGGAACAGGATTTCTTCCAGATGCAAGCTGCCACAAGCTGGAAGCCTGGCTTCCCATGGAGGGCCAAAGGCCTGCTACAAACAGACATCAGGCACCTGGGCAGCTGGCTTTACTTACCCCTGGGAACAGGCCATCCTTTGTGACCAACTCCCTCTGCCGGGCACCAGGCCTCGGCCACCTACAATCCCGAACGGACCAGGATTTCTTCCAGAAGCAAGCTGCCACAAGCAGGAAGCCTGGCTTCCCATGGAGGAAAAATTGCCACCTGCAAACTGACATCACGCACCTGGGCAGCTGACTTTACTTACCCCTGGAAACAGGCCATCCTTTGTTCCCAACTCCCTCTGCCGGGCACCCGGCTTCAGCCACCTACAATCTTGAACGGAACAGGATTTTTTCCAGATGCAAGCTGCCTTGAACAGGAAGACTAGCATCACTTGGGGGCCCATAGGCCTGCAACAAATTGACATCAGGCACCTGGGCAGCTGACTTTACTTACCCCTGGAAACAGGCCATCCTTTGTGCCCAACTCCCTCTGCCGGGCACCTGGTCTCGGCCACCTACAATCCCGAACGGAACAGGATTTCTTCCAGATGCAAGCTGCCACAAATTGGAAGACTTGCTTCACTTGGAGGGCCAAAGGCCTTCTACAAACTGACACCAGGCACCTGGGCAGCTGACTTTACTTACCTTTGGAAACAGACCATCCTTTGTGCCCAACTCCCTCTGCCGGGCAGCAGGCCTCGGCCACCTACAATCCCGAACGGAACAGGAGTTCTGCCAAATGCAAGCTGCCACAAGCAGGAAGCCTGGCTTCCCATGGAGGGCCAAAGGCCTCCTACAAACTGACATCAGGCACCTGGGCAGCTGACGTTACTTACCCCAGGAAACAGGCCATCCTTTGTTCCTAACTCCCTCAGCAGGGCACCCGGATCCGGCCACCTACAATCCCGAAGGGAACAGGATTTCTTCCAGATGCAAGCTGCCACAAGCAGGAAGCCTGGCTTCCCATGGAGGGCCAAAGGCCTCCTACAAACTGACATCAGGCACCTGGGCAGCTGACTTTACTTACCCCTGAAAACAGGACATCTTTTGTGCCCACCTCCCTCTGCCGGGCACCTGGCCTCGGCCACCTACAATCCCGAACGGAACAGGATTTCATCCAGATGCAAGCTGCCACAAACTGGAAGACTACCTTCCCTTAGCGGGCCAAAGGACTGCTACAAACTGACATCAGGCACCTGGGCAGCTGACTTTACTTACCCCTGGAAACAGGCCATCCTTTGTTCCCAACTCCCTCAGCCGGGCACCCGGCTCCGTGCACCTACAATCCCGAACGGAACAGGATTTCTTCCAGATGCAAGCTGCCACAAGCAGGAAGCCTGGTTTCCCATAGAGAAACAATTGCCACCTACAAACTGACATCAGGCACCTGGGCAGCTGACTTTACTTACCCCTGGGAACAGGCCATCCTTTGTGCCCAACTCCCTCTGCCGGGCACCAGGCCTCGGCCACCTAAAATCCCAAACGGAACAGGATTTCTTCCAGATGCAAGCTGCCACAAGCTGGATGACTGGCTTCCCTTGGAGGGCCAAAGGCCTGCTAAAAACTGACATCAGGCACCTGGGCAGCTGACTTTACTTACCCCTGGAAACAGGCCATCCTTTGTTCCCAACTCCCTGTGCCGGGAACCAGGCCTCGGCCACCTACAATCCCGAACGGAACAGCATTTCTTCCAGTTGCAAGCGGCCACAGACTGGAAGACTAGCTTTATTGAGAGGGGCAAAGGCCTCCTACAAACTGACATCAGGCACCTGTGCAGCTGACTTTACTTACCTCAGAAAACAGGCCATCCTTTGTGCCCAACTCTCTCTGCCGGGCACCAGGCGTCGGCCACCTACAGTCCCAAACGGAACAGCATTTCTTCCAGATGCAAGTGGCCACAGACTGGAAGACTAGTTTCCCATAGAGGGCCAAAGGCCTCCTACAAACTGACATCAGGCACCTGGGAAGCTGACTTTTCTTACCTCTGGAGACAGGCCATCCTTTGTGCCCAACTCCCTCTGCCGGGCACCTGGCCTCGACCACCTACAGTCCCAAACGGAACAGCATTTCTTCCTGATGCAAGCAGCCACAAACTGGAAGACTAGCTTCCCTTGGAGCGCCAAAGGCCTCCTACAAACTGACATCAGGCACCTGGGAAGCTGACTTTACTTACCACTGGGAACAGGCCATCCTTTGTTACCAACTCCCTCTGCCGGGCACCAGGCCTCGGCCACCTACAATCCCAAACGGAACAGGATTTCTTCCAGATGCAAGCTGCCACAAGCTGGAAGCCTGGCGTCCCTTGGAGAGCCATCGGCCTACTAGAAAGTGACATCAGGCACCTGGGCAGCTGACTTTATTTACCCCTGGAAACAGGCCATCCTTTGTTCCCAACTCCCTCAGCCGGGCACCCGGCACCGGCCACCTACACTCCCGAACGGACCAGGATTTCTTCCAGATGCAAGCTGCCACAAGCAGGAAGCCTGGCTTCCCTTGGAGGGCCAAAGGCCTCCTACAAACTGACATCAGGCACCTGGGCAGCTGACTTTACTTACCCCTGGAAACAGGCCATCCTTTGTTCCCAACTCCGTCTGCCGGGCACCCGGCTCCGTGCACCTACAATCCCGAACGGTACAGTATTTCTTCCAGATGCAAGCTGCCACAAGCAGGAAGCCTGGCTTCCCATGGAGGGCCAAAGGCCTCCTACAAACTGACATCAGGCACCTGGGCAGCGGACTTTACTTACCCCTAAAAACAGGCCATCCTTTGTTCTCAACTCCCTCTGCTGGGCACCCGGCTTTAGCCACCTACAATCTTGAAAGGAACAGGATTTTTTCAAGATGCAAGCTGCCTTGAGCAGGAGGACTAGCATCACTTGGGGGGCCATAGGCCTGCAACAAACTGACATCAGGCACCTGGGCAGCTGACTTTACTTACCCCTGGAAACAGGCCATCATTTGTGCCCAACTCATTCTGCCGGGCACCTGGCCTCGGCCACCTACAATCCCGAACGGAACAGGATTTCTTCCAGATGCAAGCTGCCACAAACTGGAAGACTAGTT
Organism: Chamaea fasciata; assembly: GCF_029207755.1. Taxonomy (NCBI): domain Eukaryota; kingdom Metazoa; phylum Chordata; class Aves; order Passeriformes; family Sylviidae; genus Chamaea; species Chamaea fasciata. The sequence goes on from NW_027094463.1 coordinate 92,596, forward strand.
TCCTTTGGAGGGCCAAAGGCCTCCTATAAACTGACATCAGGCACCTGGGCAGCTGACTTTACTTACCCCTGGAAAGAGGCCATCCTTTGTTCCCAACTCCCTCTGCCGGGCACCAGGCCTCGGTCTCCTACGACCCTAAACGGAACAGGATTTCTTCCAGATGCAAGCTGCCACAAACTGGAAGACTACCTCCTCTTAGAGGGCCAAAGGCGTGCTACAAATCGACATCAGGCACCTGGGCAGCTGACTTTACTTACCCCTGGAAACAGGCCATCCTTTGTGCCCAACTCCCTCTGCCGGGCACCTGGCCTCGGCCACCTACAATCCGGAATGGAACAGGACTTCTTCCAGATGCAAGCTGCCACAAACTGGAAGACTAGCTTCCCATGGAGGGCCAAAGGCCTCCTACAAACTGATATCAGGCACCTGGGCAGCTGATTTTACTTACCCCTGGAAACAGGCCATCATTTGTGCCCAAATCCCTCTGCCGGACACCAGGCCTCGGCCACCTACAATCCCAAACGGAACAGGATTTCTTCCAGATGCAAGCTGCCACAAGCTGGAAGCCTGGCTTCCCTTGGAGGGCCAAAGGCCTCCTGCAAACTGACATCAGGCACCTGGGCAGCTGACTTTACTTACCCCTGGAAACAGGCCATCCTTTGTGCCCAACTCCCTCTGCCGGGCTCCTGGCCTCGGCCACCTACAATCCCGAACGGAACAGGATTTCTTCCAGATGCAAGCTGCCACAAGCTGGAAGCCTGGCTTCTCATGGCGGGCCAAAGGCCTCCTACAAACTGACATCAGGCACCTGGTCAGCTGACTTTACTTACCCCTGGAAACAGGCCATCATTTGTGCCCAACTCCCTCTGCCGGGCACCTGGCCTCGGCCACCTACAATCCCGAGCAGAACAGCATTTCTTCCAGATGCAAGCTGCCACAAACTGGAAGACTAGCTTCCCATGGAGGGCCAAAGGCGTCCGACAAACTGACACCAGGCACCTGGGCAGCTAACTTTACTTACCCCTGGAAACAGGCCATCCTTTGTTCCCAACTCCCTCTGCCGGGCACCTGGCCTCGGCCACGTACAACCCCGAACGGAACAGGATTTCATCCAGA